>NC_084971.1:30188530-30488530 GCF_963691925.1 Scomber scombrus
CTGCAATTAAACGGGCCCTTGTTAATTGGCGATTGAAGGACGAAAGAGTAGCGCCCGGCTTTTCAAACGGGCATCGGTTACACACACAAACTCTCACAATATGTCTCACAGCCACACACACACACACACACACACACACTGAAGCATCAGCCCTATTGTCAAGAGCCTCGCTGGTTGTCGTTCTCACTCCTCACACTGAGAGCACTCACGGCTAAGTTTTCATCATGACCACAGAGAGAAAAAGAACGATTTTTACACCAAAGACCGACACATAAAAGTGTATTAAAAAGAGCTAAAAAAAAAAAAATAATAAAATGATGACAGGACTATTCCACAAGCTTGTTTCATATTTACATATATCTTTAATACACCTCAGTCGGAGCCACAGCAAACACTCAGGCGAACAAAGTGTTTTTCATCAGGTAGACTTTGATAGATACATTAAAAGATGCTTCAACCAGGAAGCGGCTCGGAAACCTTTCAGCGTGCCGCGAAACGCTTTCATCATTTCTATAATTTTCGGTGTGAACTGTGTGTGTGTGTGTGTGTGTAAGAGCTGCGTGTCGAAACCCTGCTCAGTTCCAGGGGAGGACTGTGATGAGCAACGGCACTGCGTGTTTCTGGGAGAAATAGCCTCAAACTCACATGCCCTTTTTTGTCTCAGTTACTTGCTGTAATTCTTTGTTGTGCAAATATGAGGGGGATACTACAAAGCTGTAAAGACTTGAATCACGCTGTGTGTGCTCAAGAGGCTTTTAGTCAAATATAGAAATAAGCGTTAAAATGAATACAAGTCTTTCTTTTCGTTGCTCTCTGGTTTACATGATAGAGATCTCAGCATTTCTAAAAAGGCTGAGTCATCTGTATAAAAAACATTACATCATTACTTTTTCATAGTTCTGATTAGTTTTTTGTCCTGATATGACATCGATATGAATAACAGGATATTACTATCAGCTCACACCTCTCATCTGTATTCATAGCGTGACTTTTCACAGTTATTAAAGTCGATATTAATGCAGCGACACATGTAAGAGAACATCATTAACCGTGGCCTGAATATCGAGAAGGCTGATGGTACATGAGCGCAATCACGGCTAAATATAATTTCTTTCTGTGTCAGCACTTTTCTTTGTGTGAAATTGCGTTGCTGTGTTCTGTTCATTCTTTCCTTACATCCAAGCGTACGTCATGAAACTCGTTTAAGTCTCGTTGGCGACAATGAGAGCATGAAAGCAAGCAAGTGTGCAGTCTGCGGCTTTCATGGTCTTTTAGGAAGTAAATGTTGTTGTTTTTTAAGTGTTGTTGAGGTGATTATATTTTAAATTTTTAACATCACAGCTGATTAGACAAGGCGCGTTTTGGATGTGTTTACTGTTAACAGTGAGGAGATAAAAGTTGTTGCACAATGTTCCCGCTAAGATTATTTCACACATCTTTGCAGGTGAAACCAAACCAGTGATAACACACATTAAGAGCAAAAGGAATAAAAACAAGTCATTTATTACTGGTTTTATTCTTATGAGAGGTTGCATTGTTATAGACCAGTGGTCATGCTACTGCCCTGCATGTCTTAGGCATCTCTCCACCTTAACACACCTGATTCTAGTTATTAACTCGTTATCAAGCCCTTTGATGAGCTTCAGCTGCTTGATAGTTAATCTTCGTGTCGTCCTCCCGGGTCAAATTGACCCTGTCTGTTATGACTGTTCCTTCTTTCCTCCCTTCCTTCCTTCCTTCCTTCCTTCCTTCCTTTCTTCCTTCCTTCCTTCCTTCCTTCCTTCCTTCCTTCCTTCCTTCCTTCCTTCCTTCCTTCCATCTGTCCTTCCTCCCTCCTTCTCTCTTGCTTTCCTTCCTCTCTTTCCTCCCTTCCTTCTTTCCTTCCTCCATCCCCCTTTCTTCCTTCCTTCTTTCCTTCCCTCCTTCCTTTCCTTCCTTTCCTTCCTTCCTTTCCTTCCTTTCCTTCCTTTCCTTCCTTCCCTCCTTTCCTCCATCCTTCTCTCTTTCTTTCCTTCCTCTCTCTTTCCTCCCTTCCTTCTTTCCTTCCTCCATCCCCCTTTCTTTCTTCCTTCCTTCTATCCTTCCTTCCCTCCTTTCCTCCCTCCTTCTCTCTTTCTTTCCTTCCTCTCTCTTTCCTCCCTTCCTTCTTTCCTTCCTCCACCCCCTTTCTTTCATCCTTCTTTCTATCCTTCCTTCCTTCCCTCCCTCCCTCCCTCCTTCCTTCCTTTCTTTCCTCCCTCCTTATTTCCTTCCCTCCCTCCTTCCTTCCTCCCCCCTCCTACCTTCCTTCCTTCCTCCCTCCTTTTCTTCCTTCTTCCTCCCTTCCTTCCATTCTTCCTCCCTCATTTCCTTCTTTCTTCCTCCCTTCCTTCCTTGACTCGAGGACAACAGGAGGGTTAATTATTAGAATCAGGTGTGTTAAAGTGGGGCAGGGTTGGTGACCAATGTTATAGACCTTTAATTGTTTATGAGAAGATTCACTTTATAACGCTATATGTTAGAAATCCTCATGGTTTTATTGAGTTTCCAGCTGTGTGCAGGTTAAATTAAACTATAGCAAACATGCCACTATGCCAACTGCTGTTTTAAAGTAGATACTATAGCACTAAATAGACGGTATAATTACTATACTGGGTTGGAAATTGACCCAGTTTGGCTCAATACTGGGTTAATCAATGTGTTGCTCTGACCCAGGGTTTGTGTTTATATAATTTTTTTTTATAATTATTAATCTAATCTTAATATATGTATTTTAACCCACAATTATGCACCTTAAAATTAATTTATTGTAAATTGATGTGTATATATTATTTAAAACAGACAGATTTACAATGAGTAACAAATAGTGACATGTACATTTAAGCTGGAATAGATGATAATAGTTCAATACTCTATCATAGTTGAGTTTGTGTAAATAATCCAGCAGCTAAAACAACTTGTTTTGTGGGGAAAGTTAAGTTTAAGATCCCAGATTTCTCAAGATTCAAACTATGTTTTGATATTTTTTATGTATCGTTGATATTCTGATGTATAATTTTAGTGCTTCTCATTAAAAAGTGCAGTTAGTTTGAAATGTTTCACTGTTGATTGATTGATTGAGATGTTTATTGCCCTGGGTGGGTTGAATGACTTGCCTTTTTGGTGTATTTTTCATGTGTGGGAATCATTTTAAAGGAACATTGTGACCCTAAAAAGATCTGACTCGGATTGAAACATTGTCTATTTGAATAAAAACAGTGGGTTTGGCTCCTACTCTTTGCTGCGTACTGACCCAAATTGATTCAATTTTGACTTTTCAGTGTGCGGCTCACCTCAATTTAAAATTAAATCTATCAACCCACACGATTCAAATCTACCAATATCATTCTCCGCACGCATGATTTCTGTTATTTCTCTCAACCGTCTAACATACATGCTGCAATAATAAAACATTCAAAATGGTGTCCGCTGTGGTTGCTAGGAGATTTTTCTGATGTGCAAAGTAGAAGATACAGAAGAAGACACTGTTTGTATCATCACTCCCTCAACTTTAATAATAATACTGCTCCGTATCTGTGTTTGGTTTTCAGTGTTAATTTACTGTTTGAGTGCTGGATGCTCCACACCAGTTTCCCACATTATGTCAGAGACATCAATTCAAGGCAGAAACGCCATCATCTCCACTCTCTTTCCTCCATCACTCCACCTCTCTCTCTCTCATCCTTTCACACACTCCCTCACTCCCTCCAACACATGCCCACCCACGCTGCAGCACAAGCACATGTAATCTGGAATTGCATTTTCCCTTCCCTCTCTCTGCTATCTCTCCCTCACACAACCCTCTCTCTCTCTTTCTCTCTCTCTCTTTTTCTCTGTTGTATCTCCCTGTCTCTCTCTCCATCCTCTATCTGTCTCTCACATACATACATGTGCCTGTACCCCGAGGACCAGATTCCCATTTGAACTGAGCTGGCAGCTCAGCCCTCCTCTCTTCCTCTACTTCTCTCTCTCTCTCGCTTCCTTTTATTATTTTCTGCAATTCACATTAAGGACACACTTTATTGTCTTGACAGAGAAGAAACCTGTGAGATATCTATGAGCAGCATAGACATCACATTGATCTATAATTTCCAGCATTGTGATTGTCAAGAAGCCTCTATCGTGTATTTCACATGTACTTCCAGTCATAACTGAACACACGTGTTGTCACATGTTCTCGTCAGATGAGTCAATCAGCTGATCATATTTGTTTTCTGATTTATGAATGACAGCAGTTTTGTACTTGTAGCGTTTTTAATATGAGACTAACTAACGAAACTGAAACATCTGTACTGTAGAAATGCAGTTTAATCTGTTTGCATGCGAGATGAATGCAAAACTATATTTAGCATTTACTGCTTCGTCGTCATTGTACGTCAACATATAATATATACGTGACAACTCATGCGTTCTATAATTAACACTGATGCAACATGGAAACACTAAAGTAAAGTGTATTTGGGTTGACAACCATACATTTTTTCCTTTTCAGATATGAGGCCAGCATTTTCCAAATTCAGTGTGTTTGAAAAGCCCACTCTTTGAGATTAGAAGCAGAGGCTTATGCCACGTTCACACTATGTCAGATGGATGGGAAGAATGGGAAATGTTCACACGTTAAGAGACTGGTGAGCATGAACGTCATCTGACAACTTCGGAAAGTTGTTTGATAGTTGATCGTTTAAGGGTTTAAAATATACTGTGTGTTGCCAAAATTATGTTATATCCAATAAATTACACTGAATGATGGACTTGGCTGATGCAAGGTGTCTATGTTTGTGTTTAACCCTCCTGTTGTCCTCGAATTAAGGAAGGAAGGGAGGAAGAAGGAAGGAAGGAAAGGCGGAAGGAAGGGTGGAAGAAAGAAGGAAAGGAGAGAGGAAGAAGGAAGGAAGGAGAGGAAGGAGGGGAGAAAGGAAAAGAGGAAAGGAGTAAAGAAGCACAGAGGAAAGAAGGAAGGGGGAAGGTAGGGCGGAGGAAAGAAAGAGAGAAGGAGGAAAGGAAGGAAGGAAGAAAGAAAGAAAGAAAGAAAGAAAAGGGGATGGAGGAAGGAAAGAAGGAAGGAAGGTAGGAGGGAGGGAGGAAGGAAGGAAGGAAGGAAGGTAGGAGGGACGGAAGAAAGAAGGAAGGAGGGAGGGAGGGAGAAAGGAAAAGAGGAAGGGAGTAAAGAAGCACAGAGGAAAGAAGGAAGGGGGGAAGGTAGGGCGGAGGAAAGAAAGAGAGAAGGAGGGAAGGAGGAAAGGAAGGAAGGAAGAAAGAAAGAAAGAAAGAAAGAAAGAAAGAAAAGGGGATGGAGGAAGGAAAGAAGGAATGGAGGAAAGAGAGAGGAAGGAAATAAAGAGAGAAGGAGGGAGGACGACACGAAGGTTAAGGCACTTTAATAATGTTCAGTGATATTTGGATATCATTATAAAGATATACAGTTACTGTCCAACATTATTTTCCACAATGCAATGCAACAATAGATGCAAGAATTACCATTGTGCAACCGGACAGTAATGATGTAAATTGATGATGATTCAATTTAGATTTTCTGCTCATAATTGATAATAATCTATTTAAAACTTTTTATAGAAGAAAAGAAAACATTTGACCCTTCAAAGCAAGAAAAGCAAAGATGTGAATAAAAACATTAAAGATGGCTTCCATTAATTGTCAGTGAGTGAACATGCTTGTTATCAGAGCTCAGGTGGCTCTTCTAAATGTAATGCAGCCTCCTTTAATGTTATTCATTCCACCTGCGCTCTCCCTTTTTTTCTGGGAACAGAGTCTTTTAAATTGGAAGTAGTGAAAGAAATGAGGTAATGACTTTGGACAGCACTGCCGTAATGGCTTACTGGGACACTTAGAGCCATTGTTAATGTTATTAGTAACACCTGTGCTTTGCCAACTATGACAAGTCAACAATATCTGCTGTGAAAAAGGCCTGTTTATCTAACCCTTAAAGAGCCCTGCACTCACACAGGTGTTCTCCATTTTTTTAGGCTAATTAGACTGAGCAGGTTGACATCAGGCGGAGTTAGTTAATCACCAAACTTAATGAGCTAATAAGAAACATAAAAGGTGTAAGTTGTGCAGGTGCAGCAACATGGACTGTGAGGTGAAGGATGTCTCAATCAAGCCCAGTCTGTAAACACCCACATGGTCCTGAGAGGAGGTTTAATCAGGCAGAATAAGTGAAAACACCTGTGTTTGAGAACGTAGGAGCTTTAAACAAAACTTACTTTCATTCTCCTTAGCCACATCGCTGTACGTGCTACTATGCAAAGAAATATAGCTAATAACCTTACTGATTACCATTTTAAGATGTTGAAATTAGACTATGATTGACAACTGCTATTGAGAGTGACTTTTTCAGACAATAATCGAACCGGACCCTTGCAAATGCAGATAAACACAAGGTAATACATCCATTCTTTGGCCAAATGTTTGAAATATGCAGGAATATTATTGAAATCAGTTTGCAGATTAAACTTCGGCGCTAATTTCCTTTAAACGACAACCGTCACTGTGTTCATATGTAACAGAAAAAAGGGGTTAAATACAGTATAGATTTCAAATACATCCTCTTCATCGCTCACTCAAAGAGAGTGCACCCCTCGACAATTTGTCACCATTGACCTTTGTGTCTTTTATAAAATCCCATGCTAGAAACTCCCCATCCCCTCCTCTCCCTCCCTCTCTCCGCAGGCGTCATTATGAGGTGTCGCTCTTCCAAATTGCCCCTATTAAATTATACATCCTGCTTAAACATGGAACGGATACTATTATTCTGAGACCAACCTGCACCTCGGGGGTCAGGACGTCTCTGTCTCCCACTTATCCTCACAGCACGAAGGGGCCCCCGCGGATGAGACCCCCGTGACCCCCTCCCGCTGTCACGAGCCAATCAGAGGCTCGCTTGTCGGACTGACCTAATGGCCGTTAAAGATAAGTTAATGTAGTGTGATGAAACACTAGCAGACATCCTTTTATGAAGTATTAACATCCTAACCCACTCACTGAGATGTAGCAGAAAGTGTGTGTGTGTGTGTGAGTGTGTGTGTGTGTGTGTGTGTGTGTGTGTGTGTGTGTGTGTGTGTGTGTGTGTGTGTGTGTGTTTATATATGTGTGTGAGAGAGAGTGAGAGATGTAATATAAAGTACAAACGCCCTCCGCTGAACCAGCTCTGTGTGTTATGCAAATACTTGGCATAGCGTCTTTATTCTTTATGCTAATTATGGCTCAGTCTATCTGTATGCTAAAATGCCATTAAAGTAATCCCTCTGCTGCAAAGGTGGATGAACATCAGAGACCTCAAAGGAGACGTGTTGCATGGCAAAGATGGCTATCGGTTGGGTTCAGTCGATTACGAGCGCGATGCACAGAAAATGTGTTTTATTCTTTTCTTGATCTATTCATGTTAATTCATCCAGGGGGAGGGAGTGAGGGACTCTCACGAGTGACGCTCTTTAACCTTCTTTTATGCATTTGCAAGCGTTCACTTGTATTCTAGCCTCCACATCTATATTGAACAGGAACATCCTCAACTTTAACTTTTTACTGTATTTAAAAATAAATACAGTATAAAATCAGATTCTTGAAGACTTGAAAGCAACAACTCCACTCAATGACCCCAAGCACAGACTCCAACAAGTTAACCCTTACATACTGTTCATATTCTGACTCATATAATTAGCATTGGTCATTAATACATGTTTGATTAATGTTATGGGGGAAAAAAAGACATTCATAATAACTATTTTATGGTCTTTGAGAACATTTTATAGAATATGATGAATTACGGCAACATGTTTGAATGCTGATTTTTGATTTTATTTTAAATAAACACAGATCAAATTTGTACATTTAGGGAAAAGTGAAAAAAATGGGTCAAATCTGATCCTGAACAGTATGTAAGGTTTTACTGTGGCAACACTATAACTACTTTACAGCTGTAGCTATTGGCATACAATGAAAAGAGGAGGAGTGTTAAACATGTGTATGCTGCCATAGAAAAAGTCAGTTGCCATCTCCCGTAAACAAGATCTGCTAGTCTTGGCCAGTATACCTGCTCGATTGACCAAAAGAGAGCAACAGGTTTATTCAGGGGTAAGCTTTTCCTTTACTAGTCCAGCAGCTAATGTTATGTTAAATCTTAGTCATACTGGAACTGAGAGGAGACTGTGTGTCCTATCAGAGCAGATCCACCTTCACACTTATACCATAGGACATTATAAGAAACCATGAAAGGACACCTATGCAGGTTATATATTTATAACCCTGTAATACCCAGCGGCGGTTAGCTCTGTGCCGTTCATTGTACCTGGATAGCTTTTAGGACAGGCTGTTCTTTTTGGAAAATGACTGTGCTCACCAGAAAATGAGATCTATCAGTAGATGTGTTACATGTTTACGATTTACGCAATTTCTAGTAAGTAAAAGCGCTCGATGAATGTTACTCATGGTGCTAAATATAGCTAGTGATAGAAGGATAAAGCAGAACTATTTAACATATTTATATGTAGAATAATGTAGCTTTACTCCAGCCTATATGAGCTCTGTGTAGATGCATTATGTGGAAATACAATGGACAAAATAATAATACTTCTGTTTACATATACTCATTTTAGAGGAGGTATGTCAGGATCAGGAGCACTAAACTAGATTGGAGCATCAAATTCAGGCTCCAGTTTAGCTCCAGACTTGCCCATTGGATCTTTAGGTTTGTGCACAGTTGGCCTGTTAAGTAATCCATCTATGACTCTCTGGTTGTATGAATTTATTTTCATCATTTAAACAACTTTTTTTTAATGTGGCTACCTCTTCTCAAAGTAAACAAGTGAGTTTATTCTTGCTTTTCATCATTTATAATCCAGGAATTATCACATAATATCAAATCCCTCCTTTTGTGATTGTTTGGTAATGTTTTTGTTGACTTGTTCTTGACTAGTATTGTATATATATTTGAGTTTATTGATGTGGCTTCACACAAAAGAACAACAAATACAATCATCAACACTTCACACATTTCAGGATAAACACTGTGACATAAAAGATCTTCACGTTCCACTTCACGAGACAGAGAAAAGAAGCGACTGAAAAAGAAAGCGTTCACTTCATTAAGCGACTTCATTGTGAGCTGTATTTCATTTTAATCTTTGAACCCGGACAGCCCAATTCATTTCCGCACAATTTCAGAACACATTCGACAATGGAGAGACCTATTAAAGATAATTGTAATAAATGTGGAATTAGATTCTCACTCTATTTGCTTTAACTAATTTAGAGTAAGCAATTACTTTTTTCCTATCAGTGGGGCTGTGCGTGTGTGTGTGTGTGCGCTCACAACACAAAAATGAGTTTGATGTGTAGTTGCGACAGAGAAAAGAGAACCGCTGGGTTTCACTGCTCTTTCCTGGCTTTGATTCTTTTATTTATTTGACAGGGAAATGGAGCAGTGTGTCGTCATGTGGTGCAAACCCTAACCCAGCTAATGGTTGCTTAATTGTAATTTGGCAGGACGTGCACGGTGTGGCGGAGGGAGCCACAGAGGCCAGGTGGTCAGAGGCTATCCCATAACCAGGTGTTCACACTTTCCCTCCAAATGAGTTCATCACTGCTTAAAATGTTCAAATGAGCGAAGCAAACGCCAGACCGGCACAAAAATTAGCCTCCCCAACATTACAGAATGGTGCATGGTGATTGAAATGGAGGCAGTGTTCTCTAATTTAGACAGAGATTGGGGGGAAAATATGAGGAGACTATTGCTGCATTCACATTATTTAGATTGTAATTACAAGAAACCCAATCTGAAAACTGCTTAAGTCAGCCTTCTATTTGTAATTCAGAGACAGAAACAGGAACAATATTTCCCACTTGGTGAAAGGAAATCTGTGGTAAATGTCTGGAAAGCCACAATCGCCGTCTGTTACATCCAAATAAAATCCAATATTATAATTTATACAATCAGTTCAGCTCATTTAAACACAGGCTTATACTTCTTGTTTTTATCTGGTTTCTCATTTAGACTAGACTAGATTTAAGTGATGTGGCTACAAGGCTGTCAATGGAGGTAACAGTCTTCCAAGTTATAATAACGGGGGATTTTCTTGTTCTTCTCTTTCTGCCAACATTTTGTAGATGCTGCTGGAGTGGTTTGAAAAGTTGTTTCACTGTTTCAATACATTTGTTTTCACTGTGAAACTGAGCTATGTTGTGTAAATCCACCGCTGTTAATATGCCAAGGGGCAAACTACAAACTTTTTAAACCCTATTAACCAGACAGAACATGAAGAATCTGCAAAACTGTGGATTAATTGATTATTCTGCAATATATATGCATGCCAATCACAATATTGACCCCATCTCTTTTGACTGTTCCTTCTTTCCTCCCTCTTTCTTTAATTTTTCCTTCGTTCTCCCCCTCCTTCCCTCTTTCTTTGCTCCTTCCTCCTTCATTCCTTCCTTCATTCCTTCCTTCCTTCCTTCCTTCCTCCTTTCTGTCCACCCTTCTTTCTCTCCTTACTTCCTTCCTCTTTTCCTCCCTCCCTCCTTACTCCCTACCTTCCTTCCTTCCTTCGTTCTCTCCTTCCTCCCTTCTTCTTTTCCTCCCTCCGTTCTTACTCCTTCCTTCCTTCCTTCCTTCCTTCCTTCCTTCCTTCCTTCCTTCCTTCCTTCCTCTTTTCCTCCCTCCCTCCTTACTCCTTTCCTTCCTTCCTTCCTTCCTTCCTTCCTTCCTTCCTTCCTTCCTTCCTTCCTTCCTTCCTTCCTTCCTTCCTGTCTTGACCTGAGGACAACAGGAGGGTTAAATAGAACAAAAACTGAAGAATCCTCCATAATCAATACAATTCCATAGCTATAATATCACTTATCAATACCACAAGGCTTATTTAGGTGGCATATTGCTTCAATGATGCCCCTTGTGTTGCTCACCTTATTTCTGACTGTGCGGAATTCAGGATTTTCATTTCAAGAGCTCAAAGATGCACAGATGTTTTACAAAGCATGGTACCAACATCTGTATTTCTTTTCAGCAGGAACCAGTGAACTCAATTAGCTAACCTCCTGTATGTCAAGTCTCAGTGCTCACTCTTTTCTGGCTTTAAGTTGTGCATCTGCTAAAACAACAAACGTGCATGTTAGAGGAACCATGTTGCATCACTCTCATTTAGGATCTCAGCTGGTGACGTGTGAAATTATGGATGATGCTACTCCTTAAAATCCCATCATGTATTCCTTTGTGTATCCAGCATAAGATGATCTGAAGAGTTGCAGACGTCTTACTCCCACATTAGCTCTACAGATCTCTTTTTTTTATCTCAAATTTGTATTGTAAAAGAAAAGTTGGATTATTCGGGTTAACACAGCAACACTTTTTTTTTAGGGGACAGAACTGTAGAAGTAGGACTTGTACTGTGTCACTGACATATAGTCTCACTCTCAGGACAAAAGTGTTACAACTTGGTGAGTGCTAGTCTCAAACCCCTCAAACTACCTCACTATTCTTAAAAATAGGTACGGCAAGCTGACACAGCCAGCTGTCGCAAGATATCTGTAACTCTAAAATGACTGCAAGGAAAACAGAGAGGTGAGTATTTAGACAAGAATTGAACACGATTATTATAAGGGAATGTGTTTGTACTATTCACTCCTGTCTCACATCTGACTGCAACCCATGCTGGACCCAGGATGAGCTGTAACATTAGAGTTAGGATGCTATATTAACTGATTTCATAGCTTCTTCTATTTTGGACTCTCCGGCTCCTCTGTTCCCTCAAAGGTCAGCACTGTCAATTCGGTTTGCAGTTGGCCAACGATCCAAAGTCAAGAGTCAAATTTCACCAAAGTTAAAAGTTTATACCAAAAACTCCTCACAGATTTAACGCTCCTCCAGAAAATGAATAAATACATTGATTACAGTTGAAAATGTAGGTGGTGTAAATGCAGATGTGACCGAGATCTTACATATAATGTAACAAAACAAGTTAAAAAAGCGATGGATTGTAGTATATTATTTCTTAATATGCAGGCTTCTTTGTGAGTCTGTAGGACGGTGTGAGTCATCACAATGTACATTCCAGCCCGCTGGGCTGGGGAAGCAATAGCGAGCCATGTAAGGTAAAAATCTATAGCAATGGATAAACAGAGCCCTGTAAGAGGTTCTGTGTTTACACTGCATAAACATGGAATGGTCATACGACGTTCGTGTGTCAGTATGGCCAAGACATGACGTGGATTTTTCATAGGGGTATAAAAGTAACTATTCAGGCGACTCCCAGTTTGAGATGAGATGAGATTACATTGAGATTTTGAGACCAGAACAGCGGCGTATTGGAAGGGACCCCTCAGCTGTTTAATTTGAACGTTTAGATTCTCCCGCTGTGTTCAGACAGTGTATTTGATTTGTTAATAAAGAAAACTAAAAAGGAACAGAGACGTGAGTCTGATGTCATCTTCTTCACCCTGGGTCGTGTTTATTTAACTATATTCACGACAGGATCAAAACAAGAATAGAGAGTGATAGATTAAAAGGAGGGAAGGAAGATGATTGCAGCTAATGAGACACTTTGCACCCGTCAACTTATCATTTGAAGGTGTATATTTTCAGACAGGATTTAGATTAGAAAAGGGTTAAAAAAAAATTAGACACTTAGAATTAATGAGCCCAGCCTGAAAGAGTTTTAATTGGGAGTAAGAGCAGCCACCTGCAAACAACTACACTGTCCCCCTTTTGAGAAATCCCTCAGCTCTCTTTCTCGTCCCTCCACTGCTCTATCCTAGTTTTGTTTAGTGAAACTTTCTGCAATGTCCCCCCCCCCCCTATCCTTTCCACCCTGATGAATGCCTTTGGGGCAGGAGGAGAGAACGTAGAGGAAAAGGGAGCGAAAGGAGTTAATGAGGAGAGGGAACGAGAGAAGGCAAGGAAACAACGGAGAGGCACGGGGGTAAAAGAAAGAGACAGACGGAAGAAATGTGAGAGACGGAGAGGTGACAGAAATGAAAGGAGTGTGAGATTCACAATGCTGATAAGAGTCCCAGCAAAGCTCATTGATTAATGAGGCAACAGATGTTTAGTCTTGTATAAAATTTCACCGGGCAGCTATATGTGGAACAGCTACCTGCCCTCATTTTTACAGCTCCACATTACAAACCTCCCCAAATCCTCCGTGGTACATACAGCACACCGGGCAGCAGAGGAGATTATATTATTATGATTTACTGTATGTCATTATATAAAACACAAATCTGAGACGACATCAAAACTTGACAAATGTATCTCGATGTCACTTTAGATTTAACCTCTCTGGCTTTTTGCACATTTCTTCCCGAGTCTCTGAATTCAGTGAAATGTTTCTCTCTCTTTTTTTCTTTTTCGTTATTATTATCACGTATTTTGTATCTGCTTGTTCCAGCAAATGAAGGTGAAGTGAAATGTGAACTTTTGGTTTCTGTTCCATAAGTAAGAAAACCTCATTCGAAAATCTCTAATAACACTAATAACTAAAAAGAAATCCAGCCTTGGAACATAACCTCATATGGCTCACGTCATCTGAGTAGATAAATACAGTATTTAAAAAAAGATTGTTTCTGTTTTTAGCATCTTTTACCAAACATCTTTTCCCATGAGCCCCAAGAACATTGCTGGTTTACGGCAATAAATACGAGGTGAGGGCTGTATTTAGTTCATATGTTTATAAAAAGAGGAGGACAGAGTGGACTTGTGGACATTTTTAAACAGCAAAAAAGTTAGAATTCAGAGTTTCAGAGTGTTCAAGTTGATGGATATAAATCAAATTGAGTTACGAAGACATACATATAAGGGGGTAAGGAGAGTAAAACTGCAGGAACCAGCTTAAATTTTGTCAGGAAGACGGATAGAATAAACACTGAATGAGAGTTTGTATTGAGTTATAGAAGCTAGTGGAGCAGAGACTTGCACAGAAGTGACGTCAAGACTTCAGCTCTCTATAATATTACGAAGAGTAAAATGCAAACAAAGATGCCGGGTGTAGAGAAGCACAGCATTATAAATGATCCAATACTGGTTCTGTTTTTAGCTGACACCTTTAACAAACATCTTTTACACATGAGCCCCAAAGACCATCGCAGGCTAATGACAAAAGAGGCGAGTCCATGGAGAAAGTGAAGGGCTGTAGTTAGTTCATATGTCTGTAAAAGCAGCAGGACAAAGTGGACGTTTTTTAGACAGCTGAGATTACAGTGAAAAAGTTAGAGTTGAGAGTTCAAAACAGAGCATTAAAGTTGATGGATATGGATGAAACTGAGTCATGAATATGTAAATATCTGTACTGTTGTGGACGCGAGGGATACAGAAAGATCTCCACTTGGATTTAAGATGAAATTCAGTGGATTTGATCAATGCTTCATCACACAACTACATGCTGGAAAGCAGAAGCGTCTTCCAGATGTTTCCAGCACCCAAACAGAGACGAGACAAAGACTGGAAGCAGCCTCGGTTGCCCATAATGCACTGCAGCAAGATGGGAAAATAACAGGCAGATAATAATAATACCCCAATATTTTCAATCATTTAAGCAGTGTCAGTGTCAGTTGTTTCAGCCTCCATGAGCTCAATGTGATGTGTGAGTCATTTGAGATGATTGTGTTTAGTTTCAAATTCAGCAACATGAACACACATAAATAAATAAAAAAGGTTGTAATTGACTAAAATGTACAGAAAACGTGCTCTTATCCATACGGCAGTGAACTTATTTAACTTCACAGGACTTAGCGGTGGGTTAAGTGTTATACTATGAATCATCATTCAGTATGTTCAGACACCGCTGACTTAAATTCAGACTCTTTCATGTGGATATAGGATTTAAAGTTACTGTCATGACAAATCAAAGTTTTTAAACCACTAAAAAAAAAGGCAGAATTTAGCTCAACTGCATTAAAATATGTGAAGGAGCTGTGCAGTGGGGATAGGACTTGTGATGGAGCCTATATGGATGTGTGAATTTAGTGTCAAACAGGTAAATCCCTGCTTGACGAACTGCTGTCTTTCTAAATCTACAATTTACAGGTCGGCCTGTCACCATGACTACTTCTGTTGGACGATATATTGTCTCAGAAATAATCGCGATAAACGATATTATTGTCATTTGAAGATCATTTTATACCACTGATGTGATGATAATATGATAGTATAATGAATAAAAAAAACACACTCAGTGATCAACTAAGATGTTATGGATCTGAAGTTTTCAAAATCCAATACAAATTTAAAAAATTACACTCAAAATATTGTTAAAATTTTAATTGTTATTGTTTTACCTCTGAAAACCTTTTAATAAAATTGCAAAAAATGACATTTATAAGATAGATATAAACAAAAAATGTAACAAGTCAATAAAACCATTTTTATTATACTATATGTTATTCCAAATCTTTCTGTAAATACAATATGAGAATTAGCTGTACAATTACTAGAAATGTAAACCTGAGATATTAATATATATATAATCTGCATATATAAAAAGCAAAAATGTTTTTCCAACCCTGATTTTGCACCAATTCAGTAGCATGGCCCATATAGACATGATGACGACGATAATTACGTTATTGTACGATAAGTCGATGAGGTAATTATTGTGAGAGGTGATTATATTGAGATTCAATTCACAATTTCATTTAGCAGATGCATTTATCCAAAGTGACATAAATCTGAGAGTTGATACAACACAAGCAAGGATCGGGTCAGGAGAGAACAACGCGAGTAAGAGCCATAAATCTGAGTTTGAGTCTGATAGAACAGGCGGTGCACAGAGGCAATGCATGGAAGTAGATGGGGGTTTTTTTTTCAGTCCGTCAAGTGCAGAGGTGTTCATGAAAGAGCGCCGTCTTCAGTCTTTTCTTTATAGTTGAGAGGGAATCTGCATATCGGATTGGAGTTTCGTAACTCGTTCCACCACCGAAGAGTCCGGCTAGAGACTTACTGCCCTGTTGTGGTGGTTTTAACAGGCGTCTCTTATTGTCAGAACATAGAGAGCGAGAGGGTGTGTAGACTTAAATAAGGGAGTTCAGGTAGGCAGGATATATTTTGTCATGTCTACTTCAGTTGAGGCAAAAATGTTAAGAGAGGAACCCTTCTTTGACCTCTTGATTTGGAGTCAGATGCTCTACCACTGAGGTTCACCCCAATTTGCTAAAGCACTACACCCAGATTTGAACATCTGTCACCTTTTTTAAGATCAGACAGGAACATTACAAGAGAGGTGAATCATTCAAGATCAATTCAAGATTGGAACAGGTCAGAAATGAGATGATGTGTTTCACCAGCTGCACTCTCTGCAATCTCTCAAGGCTGATGTTGTTACAGTTGTACTAATGAGCTACTCTGACTCAAAGACAACACACTCCTACAAAATATGTTGGCATTTAATTAACCCCACTCATGGAGTCCTGAGTCATTTTAACATATTTATTTTGAGGAGAGAATCAACACCGTTTTTTTTTTTTTAAAGATTTACTCGAGTTTTAACCTTTCCAAATGTTGAAAATGTTCAAATAAACCTTTTCATATGTCTTGTAATATTCTCTTGATTTAAAAAAAAAAAAAAGCTCATGCAAATTGAGCGCAGTAGCCTATTGATCTTATAAATGATTAAAAGAGGCCTTTCAGAGCACGCAGCCCCTCACAGCTGCTACAGCGCAATTAAAATTGTGAATATTATGCATTGATTATGCACCACAAACACTCAAATCTATTATTTGTATATTTATGATGTGACATTTGTGCATTCATTTACATAATAAAACAAAAGTTGAATGAAGAGCAGAAATGTCACACTTTACACCACATTAAAATGCATTCACACTTCAATGGAAAAACTGGAACAAAAATGGGTCACAATCCAGAATCAGCCATTAGCTCATGAAGGTTGAGATGTGACTGACGGGACCACGAGACCAGGCGAGATAGTGGGTCAATGAGCAATGAATAGCTCTTTCTCTCTCTCTCTTTCTCTTCACAGCTCTCATCCCCCCTTCTTTTCTTCCTCATCCCGGCTCACTCTCTCTCTCTCTCTCTTCTTCTTTACCTCCCCACCCCACCGCCTTCCCACATGCCCCCCAGTGTGTCTGTGATGGCTGTTGCGTAACATTACTAAGAAACACCACACCAGCGAGCGGCATCGGTGGAATGGGGGGGGAGAAGGAGAGAGGAGGGAGAGAGGGAGAGTGAGGGTGAGGAGGGGGGGATGAGCAGGGAGCACTGACCCAATATCTAATGAAAGAGTAGAGAGATGAAGAGGAACGGGAGGGGAGGGGAAATAAAGAGTGATGGAGATGGAGATGGAGAGGAGGGAAGCGGAAAGGGGGCAGAGGTGAAGTCAGCCGAGAGATGGAGAGAATGGAGACAGAAAGAAAGAGAGAGAGAGATATGTGGAGGGGTGGTGAGAGGGGGAGACAGAGAGAGAGAGAGGGGAGAGAGGCTAGAGGGGGAGAGGAGGAAAGAGACAGAGAGGGCCAGACAATGAATTCAGGCAAAAAAGAGCCAGGACATTTAAACTATAAATAACCAAGATACTAGCAGCAACACTAGTCTCTCTCTCTCTCTCTCTCTCTCTCTCTCTCTCTCTCTCTCTCTCTCTCTCTCTCTCTCTCTCTCTCTCTCTCTCTCTCTCTCTCTCTCCCTAAATCTTTTTAGTATCCTCCCCCACCTCCCCCACATTCAAATATTCCTCCCTCATGTCTGAACGTCTCATGTCTGTTTATAAAGTCAACTTTTTTCTTTTTTTTTTTGCAGTTTTATCCTACCAGCTACCAATCAAAACTAGAAATTATATATAAATGACATGAAAATACTATATTTACTTTTTATATATCATGAGAATGATACACATAATTACTTTTGCAGTGATTTAACAAAGCTGAAAATGTGTCATACAAAGCTGAATTTTTATCTTTAATAAGCTTAACTTGTATTTTGTTGAAATTCAGAGGTTTAATTGTTAGTGTTAATTAATCAGGAGATAATAAAAAGGCAGCTTTCATTCATGAATGTGTTTGAGCTCTGTGATGGTCCCTTTCTGCTCGTGTCTATGCAGAATGGAGCGAGACACATTTGCTTCTTTTCACTCTGGTTGAACTTTAAAACTTTGAGATTGTGAAGCTCTCCAGTGTCCAGCCGGTTTGGGAGAGGGGCGGGACTGACCTTTCAATCATGAAATATTGCTTGTTTATATTGTTTTATAACAATAGAGAAGAAGAGATGCTGTTTGACTGCAGTGAGTGTAATTGTGAGAGGATAATGACAGTAAAAAGTATGATAAAAAAAAGTAAATTCATAACTTTTTGGACTGTTGTTGTTGTTGTTGTTAGCCTGCTAGCAATGTTAGCCCCTGCAGTTTATGTTTATAATCCTACCAACGCTATTCCCTTTTGCCCCCTGCTTTTGGCCGTAACGTGCAAGTAAATTTCACCAGATTTCAGTCTGAGAGTACCATTATTCGTATGAATCTTATAAGGCAGGGGTATTAAATTAAAATTCTCTGAGGCCCAATTTGTGAACATTTCCTCAAGTGAAGGTCCAGAACATCATAATGTCCGTGTTATTTTTCAGTACCTTGAAGTAGCATTGTAGTTACATCAGCATCTGTGTCTAACGGGTAGATTGTAGACTGTCAAATAAATACAGTAGACTTAATGTTAATTAATTAGTATTTACAATAAACTTCAAAAATCTTTTGATTGTGCTTCTTAAATAAAGAAGTTTTGCTTAGTTAAAAATAATCCCTTTTTACTTTTAAACTTAAACCATAAACTTAATTTCACATCTTAATAACAAAACATCTCAACACATATTAACTCTTTTCTCCCTGAAGATTCACTTTGCACAGTGGTCTGAGTTTCCGAGGCCTGCTCCACTTTTACCGTAATAGCTGGAGAAGCTGTGCTCGTTAAAATAGAAACGCTCAGACAAAATGTAACAATCCTCAATATTTCATCAGTTACAGGTCCGGATCCATATATGACAGCGTCTGAGTCCAGATCCAGACTGCGGATAAAGGAACCAGAGATGGACATGAGGGACAAAGGAGGATTTTTTGGAAGTGATTTGTTTAGCAATTGTAAAAAAAAAAAAAAAAAAAACCTTTTGGTAACATTCCTTCTCATCTTGAGCGAAAGAAGATAATTAACAATTAGCTTTTATGGACATGTTGCTCTTAAATGGCTTTACCATATTAGGAGGATCCGTTTACCACAAAAAAATGGAAGCACAGACAGTGGAGAGTAACTGATTCACTGATGTGTCATGCAGAAATATAACACTGTCTGAACATAGAGGATACAGCACTGATGTGTCACATGATACAACATTTTTTATTCTTGGGGGTTCGGGTGCATCAGCTTGATCCATGTTACTAAGATATCTGCTATCAGCATCACATCTTCTCTCTTTTTCCTCATATATGTCTACCATGTTGTCCCTGCTTTATCCTCCTCTACTCTTGTTTTTTCTGTTCATATCTGTACCCCATTAACTCTCTTTAAGCTGCCGTTCATCCATCCATGCGTGCATCCCTACATATTACACCCAGAAATGATTTTAATTTGAATGATGCAGATCCTCTCATCTTTTTCACAGAGGGGAAAGCTGACTGAGCACTTATGAGCTGTCATGCGTCAGTTCATTCAGTTACATGGAGTCACACCTGGGAGCTTCAGAGTTCAACCACAGTCCTTCAACGATCAGCCACGAGGTTAAGTGCTTCCCTCAACCGCCACCTCAGTGACGGTTGCTGAGGGCAGAGTGTGGTGAAGGTGGTGAGTTTATTTATATATATATCAGGAAAAGAACCTACAGTATATCTATGTTTGTATGCATCTGTGTGGCTGTATGCATACAGTATTTGTGGCTGCATGTGTGTGCGCAGTGACCATGCATTTACACGTATAGGATGTATGTGCAGTTGTGCATAATACCCACAATCTTGTGTGTGTGTGTGTGTGTGTGTGTGTGTTCCGCTGTGTGTGTGCACATGCTCATGAATATGAGCCATTAGCTGTTATCCACAGGGAAGACATGTTAACAGGTTTGGCTACCACTGAGCGTATTGGTAAGAAACCACCAGGAGCTGTGTGTGTGTTTGTTTCTGTGTGTGTCTGTGCACATGCATGTGTACGCCCAAGTGTGTGTGTGTGTGTGTGTGTGTGTGTGCGAGGTCCCATTGAGTCAGTGGAAGGAAAGCAGGGGGTATGAGTGTGAGGGGAGGGAGGGCTGGGGGGTGCTATGACTCATCCACTGCATGGGCCTCTGGCTCTCTCTCTCTCCGTTTCGCTCTCTCTCTCGCTGCATAGCAACGGCTGTGCAAGGGCTCATATAGGTCCATAGCAACCAGTACTGATAGTGTAGTGGCCTATAAACACTCCATTAACAGGTCAGAAAGAGCCAGGAAATCATAAATACACTAATCCAAGTGCACCAACTTTTGAGATATGTGTTCTGTACACAAACAAACATTTGATTTGTCCAGTAAGCACAAGTAACTAAGACTGATATAATGTTGAGTTATTCGGAGAAGAAAACATGGCAGTTTTCATCAATAAATGTAAAAAAAAACCATACAAAATAGTAAAATGGTTCAACTCAGTGTGTAATGTGAAACTGACCGCTTGCAGCAACAAACCCAACTCTGCAATTCCCCTCAGCTCCATGGAGCGTTGCACCGCTCTCATCAAGTCATTTCCAGCTGCAGCAGGCAGCTGTTTTCACTGACAACGCTGTAATAGACCGACTGTACACGACCCAACCAGCACCAAACCAGCCAGCATGAAAACACTACAGTAGCTAATTGTGGATGAATGTAGTGAAGGTTTTAGCAACTTCTGGATATTTTAGCCAGGGCTGAGTGGAGATCAAAAATCAGTTAAAAGAGAAAATTACATGAATCTACATAAATTCTTATGTTGCTCCATTTCATTGTTTCGCTTCCCAAAAGTGACCAAAGAGATTAATACTGCAAGTTGAACATTCAAATCATCAATCAGAGAGTGCCGAGTTGCAGCTCAGTTTCTCAGTCGAAGCATCATTTATAGCATTTATAATGATTTTTGAGTGAAATACAAAAGCTTGATGTTATTAGAATCATATGCCACCTCATGTGTCGTTATTACGACATCATGGTTGAACGGGAGATTTAACGTGTCACACTTAAACTCGACATATTCTTTGCATCTTTGTTGGTGAAGTGACTTTTTAAATCAAGGTTCAAAGTTCCTTTATTTGCAATTCAGACATTACATCATAGATGCCCTGCAGAGCGAAATTACGTTGCATAAAAAAGATCACAATAAAAACAACAAATATATAGAAAAACACCTTAGAATTAGAAACAGGTAATAAATAATGTGTCTATGTGATATGTGCAAGATGTGATTTAGATAAGTGAAAATAAATAATAAATAATGGAATGAGAAATAAATAACGGTATGAGAAATTACACTTAAAATACAAAAAAATTGCATTATGTATTTCATAAAGTACACTGGTGTTCAAAGTATAGAATTCAGCAGTTTATAATGCTGAGAAAGCTGCGGACAGAAACCAAAATATAGAGCCAAACTGAAGTGAGGCATCAGTGTCCAGCACTTCTGTTTTCTGTCTGCTTGTTTGATTGGACCATTTACCCTCTTTTGGCCTCTTGGTTTATTTGGACCAACCCCTAACCCTGTAATTAACTTCTTTTTTTTTGGAGGCAATAAACTTTCTTTTAAAAACTCAACCTGCCTGTCTCTGAGCTGCACTTTTGAGTCTTGTGGAGTCAAGTCCAGAGATATACAGTATGCACCCTACACACATGCAAACACACCTGACACTAAAGACACCACTGCAGAAAAACTCTCACACATTGATCTGTCTTTACGCAATAAGCATCACAATCCTACAGTCCAATTGCAGCTAAAAGCTACCTGATTTCTGGCTAAAGTAGTAAAGTTGTATTGTAAGCTTTATTGTTTATTGTCACAAAAGCAATTCACCTCTGAATCGGTGAAAGATGTTTCCACAAAAAGCTCAGCCGCACTCGGGTTTGTTGACCATCAGCTGCTGTTTCTGTAGTCATAAGACACCACACAAGCTTCCAGTGTCAACTTTTTCAACTTGCTTGCTGTGTCAACAACATTAACTATGACTAAGAATCACTCACGGCGGCATCAGTTGTCACCTCGGCGCTCTCTCGGTTTAAGATCTTCTCTTCCTCTCCCCTCTCCTCCCTCTCTCTCATTACAGATGTTGCTCTCGTTACAGATGTTGTTTGGAAAGCTCTCCTCCGCACACATCCACGGCTACCTCTCGTCTTCCTTCCTCCCTCGCAGATGTTGTTTGGCACATGTCTACCCCTCCCTGTCTTCCTCTGCTCTTTTTCTCCCCTCCTCTACTTCTCATCATCCCCGCATTTCCACTCCGTCTCCCCCCTTGCTTCAGCTTCTCTTCTTCACCAGCTTCTGTTTGTCTCTCCATCTGCTCTTTCTCACAATTTTTTTTCTCCTTCTCTCCACCTCTCGTTCCCCTCCATCCTTCCTTTACTCCCCTTTCCATCTATACCGAACTCTTTGAGCTCTCCGTTCCTCTTTCGCCTCCCGGGTTTTCCCTTCCGTTTTCTCCAACCTCCCGCTGATATATCTCCCAGATGTTTTCTGGACAGAGATCCTGCAGTGATAATGAAACTGAAAAAGCATCTTGAGGCGAAAGGAGTACTTGTTGTTTTTGGGCTGGGGCGGGATCGTGTCATAGTCATATGCTCGCAGCCTGGATAAAGAGAGCAACACATACTGTCACGCAAGCTGTGTAAGTGTGTGTGTAAGTGTGTGTGTTTGTGTGTATGTGGTGCACACAGGGTTGTGCAGGGTTGGCAAAAGAGCCTGCAAGTGTGTGGGTGTGTGTTTCAGGGTTGCAAATGACATGGGCTATGTACAGGAGTAAAACATACAGTATGCATATGAGAAATAGTTTGACATTTTCTCTTGCCGAGAATTAGACGAGGAGATCGATAACACTCCTGTATACACTATATGAAACTTTGGCCTGCGGCTGGTTAGCTTAGAGTAGCGCTGGAAGGACTACAATCAAGGAAAGCAGCCTGACTCTGTCCAAAGGAAACACAATCCGCCTACCATCACTTCTAAAGCTCACTAATTAACACGTTATATCTTCTTTGGAGTCTTTGTTTGTTGCCTGGCAACTTCACCGTGATGACAAGACTCTAAAAAGTCACTGCTGCCAACCAAGAAATATTCCTGCACGTAAAAGCCGCATAAAACCACAACTTGCCGTTTTTACTCGTCAGTTTTTGTTTTGATTAAAACAAAAACTTGATCATTTGTTAATAAGTGAACTTGAGAGGTGCTGGCAAGTGGATTATGCTATCTTTGGACAAAGCCAGGCTACCTGTCTCCAGTGTTTATGCTAAGCTAAGCTAATCGGCTGCTGGTGATGGCTTCATATTTAGCATACAGATGTTGTTTCGGTGTTTAGGGGAGGTTCTCTCATACAGTATTTACAGTAAATTGTTGGTTCCATGAAAACTACAACAGCAAACTCCAGTCACTGCTTTGAAATACAAGTTTGCTAATTATGATTTGTTTTGATGTGTCTTGGTGGCAGTTCTGTAACATTTTTCTACATTAAGAGGACGTAAAGGGTTAAACATGTGGTTTACTGTACATGGTGTGTCTATCACCATCAGCCACAACAGTCATGGTTGATGGCCACAAATCAGCTAATTTACCTGAATTTTGTTGGGTTTTTTGCATCCAGGTGACTGCAAAGATACCTGCAACTGAAAACTATGAGTCCTGATTTCAAATCATCTCTGTGTCAACACTGTGTCGAGGTCTTCCTGTGTTTAAAACTTGGTCAGGGCATCAGTAACCCCAACCAGAAACAGAGCTGAAATCATTACTCTTTTAATCAATTCATTACCATAACATCTGCTTTGGTTACTGATTAATCTTAATAATCCATCACGTATAAATACACATTTTCAGGTTGCAGTTTAATAAATGCTAAAATATGTTTGCATTTCTCAATTTTACATCAGTCAAGACATAACTTTGGGATGTGGTATCATGTGATGGACATTCGTCATTATTTTTGACATTTTGGACTAAACGATTGATTGAATAATCAATAGATTAATCAGCCTTGAAATGGCTGCTGAGAGTCAGCAAAAATATACAGAGGAACATAAACAAAGTACGGAGAGCGATGACGATCCAGCTTGGATGAGACCTCGTGATGAAGTGCCCTCAAGTAATGAAACAAATAAATAAAAAATAAAAATATCATTCCAGTAGTGACTAAATCTGCCTTTATTGTTTAGAGAGCATTAAATAAAAATGATGACGGATATTTATTTATTTGTTTCACTGAGTTTTATTGTAGTTTATTGCTCTGATTTGTTAAGTGCCTTTAATGTTTTATGCAATTTATGTATGTATACAAATAAAGTTTATTACAAATATGCAAAAGTCTTTTTATTTTGTGTAATCTATTAAAGGTTTGGTTCTCATAACTTAAAGTTGTTTCACTTTTAACGACTCTATACTGTTCATATCATGGAAATAATAATAAAATATCAATTTTTTTTTTATTTTCAATGGAGACAAATGTCAACACTCTGAGCTGAGCAGGTAGGTTTGGCTTTGACATCTCTGCCTGGTGGATTTCCAGAGATATTTCTTCCCTCAAATGATATAAAGAGTGTCGAACGGGGGCGCCACAACAATCGCCATGACAACAATGATTACTCATCCCCAAACAAGTGAAACAACAATGAATAACATCTAATCAGGCTCAAAGCACTGAAGGTGTGATTATGCACACTGCTGGTTTGCTATCTTTATGCAAAGCATCTTTCTGTCTTCCTTTCTTTCTCTCTCTCTCTCTCTCTCTCTCTCTCTCTCTCTCAAAGTGCTCTGGGCAGAATGATTAATTTGCGACTATTGATTCCTTGAGAATGTAGGAGGGATTGAAAGAGAGGGAGAAGGAGGGGAGGGGGCTGCATCCAGTATTCTGAGTAGCGCCTCGCTGCAGCTCTCTCGCCTCCAGTCTCTCATTTAAGAAAAAAAAGCCAATGGGTGCAGAGTTTAGATCCACCAAATCACCTCCATCCCTCTTTCTGTTCTTCCTCCACCTCCTCTGCGCATCCCTTCCTTTCTCTTCCTTCTCCTCTCCCTCTTGCCTCTGCCATCTACATTATCAGTGAATATTAAGCGAATGCCCGAGTGTTTCTCAACAAGCAGGAAAGAACTGAGGGCAAAAAAGAGAGAGACAGGAAGTGCTTAGAAAACAAAAACAAAAAAATATTTGCCCCTCCTAAAGTTCATGAAATATTTAGTTCCTTAAATATCTTGAAACCAAGAGGCCAGCCGTCGGCTGTGTTTCACCACAACTTCAAAACACTTTCTAATCCAACAGGAGTGGAAAATGCACAGAATAATTCTCAAAACAGCAGCTGCTTTTTCTGCAGAGGCAACTCAGCAGATTCTAACCTTTTAATACATTATAACCTTTATATTTTAGCCTTTTATGAAAAATACTATTATTGAAATTATATGTTTGATAGCAGAATAAAAACTGAGGC
This sequence comes from Scomber scombrus, assembly GCF_963691925.1. Classification (NCBI taxonomy): domain Eukaryota; kingdom Metazoa; phylum Chordata; class Actinopteri; order Scombriformes; family Scombridae; genus Scomber; species Scomber scombrus. The sequence goes on from NC_084971.1 coordinate 30,214,141, forward strand.
TGACCTCTGAGGAAATTTCTTGTCACTCATTGGCTGACATACAGTATAAATTGTTGACAGATGCAAACATCTGTAAAAGGCTGACAATACCAGTACAGCCTCTTTGTAATTTCAACCATGTCTAATATAACTTTTTCCTGAGTCTGATGTGAGTGTGACATCTCCGTGTCGCACCGCCGTGAACGTTTCTTATTTTTTGCTCTATGTCTTTGCTGTCAGTTATATAAAGTTCTGTTGGATGCAACCTAAGTAGTGGATTACCTGAAGCTGGATTCAGTTGCCATTGAGATTTCAGCAGTGTTGGGGAGTAACTAGTTACATGTAACAGTGTTACATAACTTAATTACAAAATAAATGTAACTGTAATCTGTTACAGTTACTGAGAAAAAATGTTTATTTAAATTACTGATGAAAATGTTGATGATTGCAAAGGAGGTAACATCTGAAATCAGACCTTTACGATTTTGCTCAGGAGGGTTTTTTTCCTCATTAAAAAAAATATTTAACATGTAACTGAATACGTATATTGCTATTTTAATGTGTTTGAAATCAATATTTTGCCAATAAATCATGGCTTAAATGGTGTCACAGTACCAATTAAGCTCATGCCAGACTTTTGACTTTTTGTCTTTATTTTATATTCCAAAATCTACATCAACTAATGAATACATTTTCAAATGAGAGATAAATGTTGCTTTATAAGAAATGATTTCCCTTATAAATCATGTCAGTATCCATGAAAAACAGCTGAACTTCTGAAGATTTTGGTCTGAAAACATCTGTTAGAAAATTAGAAAAGTCATCAAAAGTAATACGTTTGATTAAGTAATTGAAATAGTTACATTACTTATTACATTTTAAATAGTGTAACTAGTAATCTGTTACCTATTACATTTCAAGAAGTCCATTAATATTTGCAAAAGTTTGAATTTCATCCCCTTTAAGAACAGGATACGCAACATTTTTGACCATCAGGGCTTTTAATAATACATTAAAGTTACACAATACTTTAAAATAGTTTGATGGCATCTGTTCAGGGTGTAAACACATTAAATAATTGTGTTGTTGTGTTTTTCTGACATATATTCAACCGTAAGCCTTCACAAAGAGAAAACGTCAACAATCTGGAGCTTCAAAAACACTGAAACATGTGATGTTGTGAGAGAAATGACACTCAGATAAACACAGCTGGCCAGAACGATGTGTTTTAACAGTCACTTAATACATAATGAGGTTTGACAATAATTCTCATATAATGGCACACTAATGATTTCCTTGAGCATACACACACACACACACACACACACACACACACACACATATTCAGTGCCATAAATGCTCTAAATAAAGTGGAGTTGTTTCCGTGTGTGTGTCACCTGCCTGTCATCACGTCTGAGCAGAGTTACAGAAACAACAAACAAGCCCTGAGTAGCTGGAGGCCATTTTGTGTCCACATGCTGCCGTCACTGCACTGACCTGAGCTCAAACTCTGAGAGGCTTCAGGAAACTGCTGAATCGTTTCACTTTATTCTGACTCAACTCATGTGCTACAGTACCTGCTTCAGGGAAGACGCTCCCTGTTCCCCTCAGAACAGCACGGTCACAGTCTCAACCATGTCATCAGCTGTTTGTGGAAGAAAAGTACATCTAAGAGGCGTGGAGCCCGCAATAAATTACATGTTGCACCAAGTTAGAGAAACTAAAAGAATAAAAATACACTTGGGGTAATGTTTACTTTTAAAAAACAGCCTTTAAATGCACATTAAGTGAAACTTCAGTTCTATAAATCATTGAAAATGCATTTTTTTCCTGATTGTAATGAATAATAATATTATTAGCCGTGCGTTGTAATTTCACCCTCACTTCTCAAAATGTTTGTTCCAGTTGGAGTTTCAGTTCAATCTTTAAATAGTGTCCGCTTACTGTCCCGTAGATCACATTTGTCCCGGATTTTGCTTCTCGAGCATCTTATTTATGAAGGTTGTTGCTTCCATATGCAGCCTGAGACGAAGACTGCAGACACCACATTGAGCTGAAAAAGTACTTTCACTTCCTTTACATGTTTTCCAGGTCAAAAAATAAATAACTATATATATATATGTATCAATGCTTTTCTCTACATTTGTATTCTCCTAAAATGACAGTACGAGCAAACATCAATCAAAGATAAAGGAGTAAAGATATTGCTCTGTTATAGTACAGATACAACATTATTTATCATGTTATAATCATGATTAAGTCGGGTTAGAGCATTAATAATACAGAGATTTACATACTGTAATACATTTATTTTTTATAATACTAATATGGATAAATGTGATAACCTATTAGAGTTAAAGAGTTGTGTCCGTCCCTGTTGGAAAAAGTCCATATTTTGTGACCTTTTCAGAATTGGAGGAAAATAAAAATGTGTTGACTTTGCTTCTAATATAAACAGCCAATTCTTCCCCAAAGCTTTGTGACGCATGAATCAGACTAAATTATCAGATTGACATTTTCAAATAATTTAGTTTTGCAGATGTTAAATTGTATCTCAATGAGGTTTAATTCAACTTTTGACCTGATGGTGGCGCTACAGGAAATGTTGCGCCACATTTCCATGAATATAAATGTATGTGAACAGATATTTCAGTCTCCACCAAAGTGGCGGACCGGCCGACAGACCAACATTCATCCCTATAGAAAAATGCTTAAATCAGGATGAACTCACTTTAAAAAATCACTGAAATGTTCTTGAAGATACGTTTGAGTAACACACTTCTCATTGTAACATCAACACCACACCATCACCACCACCTCCTGCCCAGTACAACCACAGTCTTTACCGGGTCATTTAGCAGCTGCAATGAATCAATGAGTAGTTAAAAGTCTCGGTAACTGATTCACTCTACGGCTGCCGTACGTCTCCCTGTGACTCTGAAATTCAGTGGTGCAGAAATAACCGCACAAGGACCCAAGGCAAGTCAGTTTAGACATTGTAATTATTTTTTCTTTACATCCATGACTGTTTTTCACATGAGTCACACAGAAAAATCTCTACCTTGTGGTTCATGACAAATTATCTGGTATAAAAATACATTTTTATGCATCAACTTCCATGACTCCTATATGTATATTAAACCATTAGAAGACACCTAAACCAGCTGTACGTGCCCGAAAGGCAACAGCGACTGTTTTGTGAGAGAACAGCCCAAAGCTAATTCATGCAAATTACAAACTCTGAATAATTCTTTATTTTAATCAGGCTCAATTTCCTCTATACCGTTTCCTCCGTGTTCACATCAGGCCGTGACTGCAGCACTGAAATCAGAAAAAGGCTGGAGGATATGAGGTATTAATTCAGGAATACACTCACCTGCAAATTATAGTAATCGCTACCTACTTGCCTTCTCTACTCTTTAGGGGTTAACACTCTGATAAGTTTCACCCTGCTGAGAGGTGAAGCAGCGAGTGGAGACTGGACGGCAAAAAACAACCAAGGAAGTCTTTGAGCAATAGCAAACTGAACATCTCAGCCAGAAGAGCCAAGAGAATATAACAGCTCTGTAATGAAAATTGATGGCACGAGGGCATTAAACAGTATGATAAAAAAAATTGCGGATAAATGCTGTAGTGCTTTACTCAGGGGACGCTATGATGGCAGCCGTGCATCACAAGTATTTTAGAACTATTCATTTAAAACCTCGGTTAAAACTTAAGGACCAATATCTAGTAAAACACACTTTTTCATTGCTACAGTAAGTCTGGAGTTAATTATGTTGCTGTCTGTTGGGTCATGTGATATCCTGGATATCTGATTGCTTAATGTGAACTATCCAAAGCAACACCTATCCTATCAGCTATTGTACGTTGAGATGGCTGTAAAGTATTGAATCTTGAATCATACAGTCTATAGAAATAATCATTTAATACAAGCTAATACCTGTGTGGACTCTCGAGTACAGTTTCTGACATTTTTGACTTGTGACACCTTTAAATTAAGCAATGTCTTGTCACATGTTATATATAACCTGTTCAAAATATGAGTTGTGAGACAATTTTAACTGTTTTTTTCCTTCTCAAATTATTTGAAGAGGTTATAGGCAAGGGAATGTAATTTTGTCTAAGAGAAAGTTTTCCTTTTTGACCTCTCAGATATATTTCGGGACCCTTTCAGGCGTCTCAACCCCTTAAATTGAGCATCACTGTCCAAACTCATGATGAACCAAACCATAATCCTGATTCTAATCTTTGTTGGTTTTCTTTGTGATTTAAAGTTTCAATCTCAAGAATATAAAGTTAAAGATCTGTAAAATACTTAACCTCACAAATCAACCCCTACAACAGTTATCAGATTTTGATTGATGAATATCTTCAGATTCTGCATAGTGCTCAGTGAGAAGAGCATCGACAAAAATCTTGAAATCTCTCAAGTGGAAGAATCAAAATTGTTGGTATGTTTTCAGGGGCTTTGTCATCTTAATATTCAAACAGCTGCTTGAAGAAATGAGGACCGGCCAAAATATCCTCTCCATGACGGTCTAGAACACACGTACAAACATTTTTATGCATCTATGCACAGAAACACAGACGATCCAGTGCACACAGCTTCCTGACAGGCACACATTTACCCAAACAAGTGCAAACTCACAAACAAAGGCTCAGATGCACACACACACACACACACACACACACACACACACACACACACACACACACACACACACACACACACACACAGACACACACAGTACATAAACACATACTAGATTTACTGCAGACCACCAGTCATAAAATGCAGACACCAGAGTTCATCATAGTCTGCTTAATGTTACACCATTACCGTTAACGTGAGTTAGCCACATCTGGCGTGCAGCTGTAAACTCATCCCACTGACCATAAAAACCTGATGAATCATAACGTGACCGCTCAGTGGGTTTCACTTGGCGTCATGGAGACGGATGTAGTGACATCTGGGTGTCTCTCACAAAAGCCAGCAACCAGATTACGGAGCTATTTGTTTCATCTTGAGCACAGACAGCGACTGTGCTGTTTCCACTGGTTCACTGGTTACACTGGTGGAGTTATATGAGAAAGACGTGTCAGCTGTGCAGAGAGCCCTGTATTTATATTTGGATCTGTATTTGTTAAGGCAGCTAAATTATTTGTATTTGAATAAAAGTATATGGGCGTTAATAGGCGTAACAATCCCTTTTTTTAATCCCTTTTTTCTAATTTGGGGATATTAAAGTGATACAATTAACATTATTTAATAAACTATTATAATAACTATGAAGCCTTAATGTAATATTGGTTTATGGTTTTCATAATCACATATAACCATATACATAACATTCAGTTCCTAATCCACAACAATTAAACTCTAAATCAGGGGGGTCAAACTCATTTTAGTTAAGGGGCCACAAACGGCCCAGTTTGATCTCAAATGACCCGGACCAGTAAAACCATTAATATATATAATTAACAGTCATATATAATATAGTCCTTTACTATAATAAAGCATCTATTTACTTAAGAAGAATGAGCAATTTCGCTTTTATTATGTCTTGTTTTTTTCAGAATATTTTGTAGCGAAGCTGCTGATTGATGTTCAATATATGAATGTTTTAAATATGATCACATGTAATAAATGTCTATGTGAGTATATACATCACATAGGCTGACACACACACACACACACACACACACACACACACACACACACACACACACACACACACATAATGTTACTGTAAGAAAAGAGGACATATAAGGACACACTTATTAATGGTCATTAAAGCTCAAAAACAGGTGCAAGCTAACGCAAACTGCCATGAGTTACAATTAGCGAAATAGCAAAACAAAACATAATTTGCTCTATAGCTCAAAGCTTGTAATGGTAGTTTGAGCATGTGATGGAAAAACAAGTTGAAATCACCGACATAACGCTGACGCCAACACGTCAAGACAAACTGCTCAGTCAGCAGAAAACTAAACTTAGCGTTAGCGACCGTTAGCTCCAGACAGCTGCTCAGTCAGAGAGAAGGCACAAGTAGTTTTTATTTAACCAAGTCGGCAACAATACTTTCAAATACAAACACCTTTGCAATTTTGCAGGAAGATTTACCTGAGGGTCAACTCATAGTATACTTCCAAGTTTGAAACTGCCTTGCAGATATTTGACATGTTTTCTTTTTCTTCCCAAGAACACATTTGTATTGAATAAATATTCGTGAAAAACCACTACTTACGACTATATTCATATCAAGCTTCAAATTCAAGGCATGTTTTGGGATATTTACTGACTGATCACTTTATAAAGCCACCACAATAGCCACGTGTGTCCTTAAAGCACCTTTAACATCTGCATGCTCTCTCATTGTAAACTACACTGTTAAATGACGGCTTCAAATTTGAAAATTAAGCATTAACAGACACTAGTGGGGCTTTTATCAAACTTGGGAACGATCTCAGGTCCTGTAACTCATCTCAGCTTGTTGCTCTTTCAGTTGCATCTCAAGATCGGTGAATATTTGGTAAATCAAATGTCTTAAAAACTGTCTGGATATGATCTTGAAGTTGATTGCATTATTAGAGACCAACATAAGGTAGGTCACACTTATCATAAAGAACATTTTAGAAAATAATGTATTTGCTATAAGTCTTAATCTCAAATGTATGTCACTATGTGCATTGTGTATTATGCACTATGGTCCTACTGGGTGAAATCATTCCTCACCCCCAACACAAAGATACACACACAGATCCACACACACACTCAGTCACTCCTGTGAAACATCTCCAGTGTCTGCCAGACGGCGTACTTCACAGTGTTTCTGGGTGGGAAAGTGTCCTGGAATACATCCCAATATAGTATATAATAGTGCAACTACAACTACCTGTACATAAATATCATCTTACAGTTTTAAAGCAGACTGTTTACTGTTTTGTTTCTTTGTGGTATCGATATCTTCAGTCACTGTTTCTAAGTGCACCTCTGCTGAACGTTATTCCTTTTCTCTAAAAGTGTTAAAATTGATTTTTGTGCTTTTATACGATGTGCAGTCAAGTTGACAAAGTATCAAGAACCTTCATAGTTATATAGCTATTGAATTGTGTTCAAATGTAGACTTATATGATAATAAAGCCAAAAATAAAGTAGTAATACCCATTTTATCTATCGCTGTCAAAGGTCACCATGGTGACATGGTCGCCTACTGCTTATGTGGGGGTGTGTGTGTCTTAAACCTTATACATAATACATCACTTGACCCTACAAGACAACAAGTTTGACCTTTCACCCATTGCACTCTGACCTCTTTGATGAAATGTATAGGCAGAGATATCACATCCTTATGTGAGGCTCAGACACACAAACGCAGACACAGAAGTAGCCGACATAACAGAGCACTAACCAGTTTCATGAGTTTGTTCATTAAAGTGGACATAACATGCACATTTCCAGATCAATTTATATTCAAGGCCTCTACTAGAATATCTTTATTCTAGTTTATTATTTACAGTTAAAAAAAAAGCTCCTTATTTATCTTATACTGGCTCTTTATGCAGCTCCTCAGTTCAGCCTCTGTCTGAAACAGGCAGTTTTAGCCCCTGTCTCTTTAAGGACTGATTAGCTTCCAAAAGCAACGTCTTCATTACAGGTTATGTAAAACTAAACACGAAACCCTGCAAAAACACCCCACAAAAAACCAAACAGTCATTTTCTTGTTCTTTACTAAAAATGGTGATTCCTAAAAATACATCTGTAATCCTCTGAGTTTGAATCCCATCTCAAATATGTGAGTGGACAATGTGAACAACCGTATCAACATAGACTGTGAATTTACAGGCAGCATTTTTTTTTTTTTTTTTACATCATAGCAATATGAAAATAAGAGCAAATCACAAAAAGTATATTTCCACTCAAAGTGTATGTCTGTGTGGTATCAGGGGAATGTGTGTGAATGTTTACGTTGGGATCTGCTTATTTGACTCCCTCTCTAATGCATATCAGTAATCAATGAGCTAAAGTCTCATATACAGGCGAGTGAGACTGAGAACACACACACACACACACACACACACACACACACACACACACACACACACACACACACACACACACACACACACGCAGACACTATGTTTATGACTCATGTAGCTTACAGATGACAGCATTGTTACTCCATCAGTTTGACCATATGTTACTACTAACACAAACTCCACAATGGAGGAGCAGCAGCGGCTTTGCTGCGGTGTTCGCACTGAGTGCGGCTCGGTCGATCTGTGTCACTCGACCGTGACTGATGGTGGGCGGGGTCTGACGGCATCTATCTATCTGTTGATCGACAAATAGACCCCTTTACACACAAACATGGCCGACTCGTGTGCATCGTCTTAAAAGAGATTCTGTATTTTTCTGCTGTGAGACGACGGCACAAAGTGACTCAGTCTAAGGTCAGAAAATGATAACACCCTGGGAATTATCTGAGGGGTCTATCTATAGAGAGAGACACACTGTATATTGATATTGCTCACACACACACACACACACACACACACACACACACACACACACACACACACACACACACACACACACACACATCCACTGAGCTTCCTGGTCATTCCCTTTGGCTCCTGATGTCTGTGGGATTAGGGAGCAGTCGGCCTGTCAGCACCTCTCCCACCAGGCGTTAAACAGACTGTGTGGAGGTGCCAACAGCTCTCTGCTACGCTACACTCAACCTACTATACTGTAAAACAAAGAGTGTGACGTACTGTTACTACTGTAAAGCACTGGACTCCACTGAGAAACACAGCACATGACAGTCTGTTATTAAATCACCATTATACTGTTACTATAAAGTAGACATACTGTTAGTCTACTGTGAAATACAGATTTATCATGTTGTTATGATGATATAAGACAGGATATGTTTCTCTTCTTTATTCAACTTTTTCCCGCTAAATCATTATTTTTTGTACATATTTTTACCACTTTTTAACAAGAAAGGAAGCTTTTATAATTGCTTAAACCTTCGTGTCGTCCTCCCGGGTCAAATTGACCCCATCTGTTTTGACTGTTCCTTCCTTCCTTCCTTCCTCCCTCCCTCCTTCTCTCTTTCTTTCCTTCCTCCCTTCCTTCCTCCCTCCTTCTTTCCTTCCTTCCTTCCTTCCTTCTTTCCTCCCGCCCTCCTTCTGTCTTTCTTTCCTCCCCCTACCTTCCTCCCTTCCTTCTTTCCTCTGTCTTTCTTTCCTTCCTTCCTTCCTTCCCCTTTTCCTTTCTCCCTCCCTCCTTCCCTCCTAACTTACTTCCTTCCTTCTTTCCTCTGTCCTTCCTTACTTCCTTTCCTTCCTCCCTTCCTTCTTTCCTTTCCTCCCTTCCTTCCTCCCTCCCTTCCTTCCTTCTTCCTTCCTCCTTACTCCCTTCCTTTCCTTCTTTCCTTCCTCCCTTCCATCCTTCCTTCCTCCCTCCCTTCCCTCCTCCCTCCTTTCCTACCTTCCTACCTTGACTCGAGGACAACAGGAGGGTTAATGTCATGTGGAAAATCTTCTCAGGTGTAATTTATGTACAAAAACATTATGTAAAATATAAACCTTATTACCTGCACTGTTCTGTGGTGAGAATAATAGACGTGTGGCATGTGAAGCCACAGCTCAAATATTAAAAAGTGTGTAAACATTTCAGTTTTTAATCTTCAAAATCCCTCCCAACTAATCTCACTTCACTCCTGTGTGCGTTTATTCTAACAGGTATATGTAGACAAGTATACTTTCTTGTCTTTAGTCAAAGTTTAACCACCTACAGAAAGACAGCAGGTGCTTGTATATTGTGCACAGACTGCGACTACGCAGTTTTTTGGTGTTCAAACAAGTGAAGTTATATTTAAAGTACTGCTCCTACAGTTTCCTCTGACCTGGATGACTGAGAATATAGTGCCATATGCTGTTCAAACACAGCACAGCATTTACTGTTCACTTGTTGTTATCCAGTGGCCTGCAGCCTTTTTGTCTTGTGACACCTTAAAAGAAAACAATCACAGCTTTCATTTGGCCTGAAAATGTTCACTGTGCACAATATCATAAAAAGCACAAATTAGGATGATAAAAATAAAATAAAGTTTAGGGTAGATAAATGATATCTTGCATTCCTTGGGTGTGATCTCAAACCCCAATTTGGGAACCGCTGTTCTAGTTTAACATGTTCGGTTTCTTCACCTCAGATTCATTTGGAAACTGACTTTGATGGAAAAAGCTGCCACGATTTTTCCGTTTTCATTTCCTTAGATCGATAGCAGTCCAGCAAATGGTGTATTAGAGAGGACTGACACCTGCCAATTCAAAATTACACAACCAACCAGCCTCCGTATTAAAGGCGACTACATCAGTGTGGGCTGAAATATTTTCCATTACCTGTAGAAATGCCGCATAGTTAGTCATAGTTAAGATTTAGCATGGATGCAGGTATGCAGAGGGTTGGCATTTCCTCCGTGACTACTGTGGTACATACAGTACATACTACTGGCACACTTACTACCTGTCAATCACAGACTGCAAAAACACACTCACTTAAAGATACCCTGACACCCTGCACACAGACAACATATCTTAGATTTAGTTTAAGATTCAGGCATTAAACTGGTGGGACTCTCAGACAGGATAAATTATACTTTAACTCTAATACAAATAGCAGTTTGCCATGTGTCAGAAATGACAGGGTTTTCAAAAGCCTGTAAACAACAATCTGCTGAATTTCAACTGAAAACATCAAGTACGCTCTTCTTCTGCAGAAGGGAACTGAGGAGAGTAGAGGAGACAGGTTGAAGGACTGGTACACTAAACTATGATTGCAACACTTCAGTACAGAAAAACATATTTAATGTGGTGAAAATCACAAAATCATGATACTATTAAAGCATCAAATTACCGTTTTTCTTAAATTTATTTTAGATTCAACTACTACCACGAGGTCACACTTTCTAGATCTGCATCATGATACAATGATAATCATGGGAGGAATAGTAAAATGTGTAAATCATAATGTAAAGACATGTCTTTACTGCTTTATATACGACATCCTCCGATATTAAACATGCTGTACACGCCAGCTGTGTGTTAAGGTGCTATGTCCTTGTGTCTCTACTACACCTGTATCAATGTGTGTACATGTTCCTGCGTGTCTGTATACTCGTGTGTGTGTGTGTGTGTGATTGTGTGTGTGTGATTGATGTCCCTCCCATGGTTCGGAGCGGAGTGTGTGTCAGTCCCAGGTGGTGTGTGAGCGCTTGTAAACAGTCTCTTTGATTGAGAGGCCGTGATGCCTGTTTGACAGGCGGCCTTGTGCTGCCAACAGAGTGCTGCATCGCCATAGTTACGCAGCGTCATGTGGCCATAGATACCCGCCACTGCCACGAAAGAGGACGAGGAGAGCTGCCGCAAATAGAAGGTGGAATGACTGCATTAATTAGTTAATGAGGAGAGGGTCGCTGGGGATTTAACCACCAATGAGTGATAGAAGATAATAAATGTGACGTGTATGCTGTAAAAACAAACCAGCTAACACATGTTAGAATGCATGCTCATGTTCATTGCATGTTTTCATTACAGTCATGGCTCAAAATATAATCAAATGTGTCTGCCAGTCAATAGAAAATACAAATTAACCCCAAAAAGGTTGCAATCCAAATAAAGAAATGTATTTGTTAGATATAAAGTTCTAAGATAAATTCACTTTAACCTTTGTGTCGTCCTCCCGGGTCAAATTGACCCTGTCTGTTTTGACTGTTCCTTCCTTCCTTCCTCCCTCCCTACTTCTCTCTTTCTTTCCTTCCTTTCTTTCCTCCCTTCCTTCTCTCCTTCCTCCATCCCCCTTTCTTCCTTCCTTCTGTCCTCTCTTTCTTTCCTTCATTCCTTTCCTTCCTCCCTCCTTTTCTTTCTTTTCTCCCCCTACCTTCCTCCCTTCCTTCTTTCCTCTGTCCTTCTTTCCTTCCTTCTTCCTTCTTCCTTCCTCCCTCACTCCTTTCCTTTTTCCTTCCTCCCTCCTTTCCTTCCTTCTTCTTCCCTCCTTTCCTTCCTTCTTCCCCCCCCCCTCCTTCCCTCCTTTCCTTCCTTCTTCCTCCCTCCCTGCCTTCTTTCCTTCTTCCTCCCTTCCTTCCTTGACTAGAGGATTAGGGTTAAAGAAGCACTAAGCTAAGTGTTAAAAGAAGAATACAAGTCAGATATTTTTTCTACTGCTACCAGTCATGATACATTCATAATATAATAACTTGGCTTCCAAACTATGTAAATTAAATGGAAACTACTGCTCAAATACTGAATAGATACAAACCCTTAAAGTTGCTGAAATGAGTCTTGAGTTTGTTAAACATGATAAATATTAAGGAAAATGTCCAGTTACATTGAATATGTTAAAGGAGAAATATTTCTATGAAGGGAAAGTCTGTTAAAATCTCTGTGTAACAAATTCACCACCAAAATGGATTTCTGAACATATTTGAGGTAACAAAAAAAATAAAAATAAAAAAATAAAGCTGTAATGTCACAAATCAAATTCCTCAAACTAATTGGAATGATTAAAGTGCAATTTCTCCCCACAGGTGCAACAAAGCTAACAAGAAAGTCAGCGGGATGTCAGTCGAACATGAGAAGAGTCTAACCAGCCAGAATAAGCTAAATTATTTGTGTGGGTGTGACATCGGTGCACAGTTCCTTTAGAAGTTGTTAAAGGCTCTTTGTTCAAGTAATGTACTTTTCTTTGATTTGAAAGGAGGGTTGCAGAGGTTCTGTTATTAAAAAATGATGATGGCTTCATTAATTGGAATTTTTGGTAATGGTTATTTGTGTAGACTGAGGCCATTTAACATTTAGGTAAATACATATACACAGGACAAAACAAGCTACCTAACAATATACCGCTGTTTTCACTGTCATGTTTAAGACTTAGGCGACAAAGACCTGGATTCATATCCCGACTCCTGCAAGTGATTAGGTTTAAGAAACAAAATCACTTTGGTTAAAGTTAGTAAAAGATCATCTTTTAACTTAAATATTCATAAACATATCGTCAGTGCTTGCACATAACCATAAAAAGTGTAATATTGCTGTAGTAACAACTGGTACATATTGAACTAGGAACCTCGTTTGAGCATTTCACTGATACTGTACGTTCAGTGTCAACATTTTAGCAACTTGCCAAATGCGTAAATTAAGATTTTCTCATTATGTTGAGAGAAAACATAATTACAGTTGCTTTACATTTCCAGCAAAATGCATTTCCTGTTGTGATTAAGTACTCATTTCTAAGTACAAAGTAATTAGTAAGTAAGTAAGTTATTTCTAGGAGATACGGTTGCACTTGGCAGTACAATTCTTTTATAACATATTATTCCCACTTCTGTTTACACACACAGGCACAAGCATTCAAGACTATGAACAATTATGTGCATGGTGGCAAATATAGACTAACAGATGATTCTCAGACTACACACACACACATAGGATCACACACTTTTGAATACAATATATTGGATTTCATTCATTTCCCGATATGAATCTTACTTACTTTAAATTTAGTGTAATTCTAACCTCAACCAAAAGTCTTAGTGAGTCTGTTTATGTTATTAACACAAGTACACACACACACACGCACACACACACTGTATGCAAACAAGCAGAGGCAAAGCAGGATGAGCCACAAATAAAGCTTCCAAGCAAACCTCCATGTTACATAAATAATTTCAAAAGGCTTGTCTGACTTTTACACAAGTTGAAAACATCAAGCTCAGTCATAAAATCAATAGTTAACTTTGTAGCTTTTGTAACTTTTATCTGTCTATTTTTCACATTGCATTGTCTGAGCAGGCTTTTACCCCCATAATATGATTCATTCAAGCTTGTTGACACACACATGCACACGTTGCACACCATCACAGTTTGTATAATCCATAGATCACTCCTCTCTGTCATCAAAGGCTTGAATAACACTGAATATAGTTAAAAAACAACACCTTTACACTTCATAAATCATACATCAAGTTCTGTCACAGCTGTCAGGAGCAAATCACACATTTCCAAAAATTTGCACTTGCTTACATCAACAAATTGTGTATTATTTCATAAATGGTCGACTCTGAGTTTTAACAGTACAAAGGTGTCATGAGCCTAAAGGTGTTTTTCTTCTTTCTTTCACACTACCCTTTGTTTTGTCAATCCAGGTCACCGCTGCTTCTCAAAGGTTCAAAGGGTTCAGATGTCTTCAGTCGCAAAATCATTTTGAGTGTGATGAAAACAAAAATTGAACGCTGGTACAACCACATACGCACACAGAGCGTACACACATCAGACACTCACAACTCATTCCCAGAAACATATCTCCTGTCACACACACCTCGCTCGCTCTCAAACCCGCCGTGATGGAGATTAATAGCAGCATTTAGAGCCTGCTGAGCTCCACCTGTCAATGCTGGGGCCCCCGGGGCAGCTCCGGTCTGTGCCTCGGAACGAGCGACCGTCCCGGGGCAAGATCCATCATGGAAGTCCGCGACAGGCTGGATCTTTGGAGCCAGCCTCCGCAGCTGGACCACCGACACGGGGCCATCCATCCAGGATGACAGGCACACTGAGTGAATCCAACTGGAGCAGACTCGATAGTCGCTGGATGGAGTGCGGGGGACCGAGGGGGACGTGTGATGGCTGCATGGATATCGAGAGGCTGAGGTTGAAACTGTGTATGTGGGTGCAGTTTCCTTCAAGCAAAGGCCTCTTTAAACATGAGTGTACAGATAGATTGATCATGCACGTTAGTGTTATAAAAAGATGAGAAAAAAAAGAGATGAACGATGAACTTTTTCTATGTTTAATTTCATGTAAGCTAAAATACATTAACACCAACTGACCTACCAGTGTGTCAGTCATTACTAGCTCATGCTTTGCAACAAAACTTTGTTCAAACCAACATAACTTTTCTGTTAAAGTCTAGTGAAAATCCACAAATGTCATGTAGCTTCAAAGAAGAGCTGGAACAAGCGGATACAGATGAAACTGTATACACAATACTCTCGGACAGAGTGGAATAAGATTAGTTTGTATGATTATTTATTGTGTGTGCAAAGGGGTTCATGTACGACATTAGTATTGACAATACAACGCAGAGGTTAATGGAAAAGATGAGCCAGCAAAGCAGCAAGTACACCAGGCGCTCACTGAGCTGTATTCCGTAAATCACTGTCCATTCGTTAGATGGAGCAATGATTAAAAGAATTTGTAGATATACAAGAAATACATATGAAATGATAATTTTTTGTGACTTTCCTTGGATGTTTGTGCTTCACTTTACAGAGTTTGACACTGGAAGCTTTTTTCACATCCATCTGCTGAAAGTGGAAATGTTCTCTTTTCACTGATCATCCAAGCATGATTTGTGACATCATTACTAGTTTGGAGTCTACTGTGCTCCAGTATGTAACTTTCACAAGTGTGTGGCAACTTGAAGCATCCGTTGCACATAAACTGAGAATGGGATTTACAGTGAAGTGGGAGACATCGTAGTTTTCTTTACTTTGCTATTACATTAAATTTGATCCTGTTTAATTTCATTTAATTATATTTTTGTTGCCATTGATGCCTTTGAAAAGTCAGAAGCTCCAACTGGCCCCACTCTTAAAAACAAAAACTGAATAAACAACCCACCATGTTGAACCACACATGTTCTGCATCATAATAATAATGTTAATGGATTTTCTGGAGGCAGAAATGAAACTCAAAGCTGAGAGAGAGAGAGAGAGAGAGAGAGAGAGAGAGAGAGAGAGAGAGAGAGAGAGAGAGAGAGAAAGCGAGAGAGAGAGAGAGAGAGAGAGAGAGAGAGAGAGAGAGAGAGAGAGAGAGAGAGAGAGAGAGATTTACATTCATCTCTGGTAAAATGATTGATTATATGACTATAATACTGTTATTACTGAATTATAAGGTCTTGAGTTGTCATGTGAGGAAAACAGCTTTAAAAACCATGACTTTTATGAGGTAATATACACCTGTATTATAAAAACCAGTAGTGGCGATTCTGTTAAAAATACTGCTGGCTTCTGAGATACCTAACAAAAATAAACTGGAATTGCCCATTAAATAAGTTATGACTCTAAAAATAATTTCGAATAGGTTTTTGTGTCTTTGTTAAAAAGGAGTCTCCATGAGTTGGGCGTTTGCAACACATTGACGGCTGAGGTTTGACAATTGCTGTGACCTGTCAGTCACTTCTATTACAGTATCAACAACAGCACGCCCACAGAGCGCGGCTGGATGCTGACTGTTCGCCAGCCTCAGTGCAGAGGCAGAACAATGGCTCTTGTTTCCTTACCCAGCACTCCTCCATCATGCATCATAAATATAGCGCGTTACATGTTTTTGCAATTTTATTATGCAGCCGTGCTTTTGTTATATCACTGCTCTACTTAAAAAAATTGGTTACTTGTCATGTCAGAAATGTGATGTCATTGTTAGATACTCTGGATCGGCCAAAATGTGACTTTAACAGAGGTTCGCCTCCAGATGTTCATTCATGTGTATTTCCATCATGTGCACTGGAAACGAGTCTTTGCCAATTGATCATTACATTATTTTCACATCAAATACTAAACTTTTACTTTCACTTTGTTAACAGTAAACACTGGTTGTATGCAATGTGTTTAATTGTGAGCTTTGAGGTGCAGTTTTCCTAAATTTACACAGAGCCAGGCTTCCAGTCTTTGTGCTAAGCTAAACTAACACTCTCTCAAAGATGTGAGAGGAAAGAGTCTTCTCATCTAAATCTTGGCATGTTTCCCAAAGTATAAAACTGCTTCTTTAGGGCCGACCCATGACCATTTTGTTAATATGATTCATAGTAGCCATTTTATTAAATCCAAGATCTAAAAAACACTTTTACTGCTGGTTATTCCTTACTTTTGACTCACATTATGCTTAAAGAAATCCATCCTTCTTGTGACTTAAACCTTGTAAGACTGGAAGAAAATGTTGAAGGAGAGTTTATATGAAGCTGTAGATTACAATATCAGAAGAGATGCATCTTAATTACATTTTAAACCGTGGTCCATTACAAATTAATGTTATAATCTGTATATTCAGTCATTCCATACTGAAAATACTGCATTACACATGTGCACTAAACAGCCTTACAGCTCTAATATCATGCACCCAATATACAAAATATTACAGATTTACAGTTTAGCACATGTGGAAAGCATTATCCTAAATATATTCGTTATTTTAGCATAAATAACTAATAATCCAACAATCAAAAACATACATAAAACTGCTGTCAGAACTTCTACGAGGTTATCAAGCATATCATCATTATCCTACTCTGAGGCCGACACTACCAGAACAGCACAAATGTGAAAGGAAATTCATGTACTCTTAAATATTCAGTTCCACAAGCACAGTGTGTGATTTGAGCAGAATTGGCAGACCTGTCACTAATTGATCACTTGCACAGCACGAAATGCTGGTGATGTTTTGTAACTGTCAGTCTCTTTTAAGAAAACTGCTTGTAATCATCACTTTCCATCCCATCATATGACTTAATCAAGCCTTATTAAAACAGAAATGTGTGTTTGCTGCAGTCAGATTACATGTCATGTGCTTGTCCTCGTCCCGTCTTACAATATGATGTTTGATATGAAAGATTGTTTTACTTAACCAGATTACTTGGGTAATCAGATTACAAATCATTTGTGCTCCCCATCCAATGAAGCACTTACTGGAGCTTTAGATAAAGAGGTGGCCTGCATTTTTTTTTTCTCCTTTGTGTAAACAGATTATTTTTGTAATCTGATTCCATGTAATTAGTTACTTCCTATCCCGGCGAATCACAGTGCTGGGGCTTTAGATAAAGTGGCAGCGTGGAGAGACTCTGTTGACTATCAGCACGGAAAAGCTAACGGAGCTGATGGCTATTAGCATAATTAATGTCATCACCGTAATGCACTCCAATCCTGAGACAGCCTACCTCACACACACACACACACACACACACACACACACACACACACACACAAACACGGACACACACACATACACTTTCACATTTATACAGGCCTGAACATGGAAGCAGAAACATAATCAAATCTGCAAAACAGAACTCAAGTGTGATCTTTTCATGTTTTGCGACGCTAACATGATGATCATGACACTGATGACAAAAACTGAAACAGTCAGTCAGTCGCTGGTATCTGCAAATCATGTACATCGTGTCCCGAGCATTAAAATAAAAGCATACACTGTGACGTATTATGTTAAAAGCCAGGGCAAGATAGGTTAGATAGAACGTAGGCCTGTGTGTTAAAGATAGCACAGGATGCCTGAGGGGGTGTGACAGCAAACCAGGGCTGCCTGCTCTTTCTCTCTCTTGTTCTTTTTTTTTCTCCCTCTTTTCTCTCTTTCTCAACACAATTTTCTCTCTTCCTCTCTCTTCTTTCTCTCTGCACCACGCAGCCATAAAGCAACTGTAGCTCTGAAGGCGAAAGCGCACAGAGGGAGCTGGATCTCTCTCAGATTACTCTCTGCTCTTAACCATTTCAAATCTCCGGTGCCAAGGACACCGAGCGAGCTTAGAGTGTGAAAAGTAAAGCCACTTAGCGAGGAAAATAAGCATATCACATGGAGTGAGTTGGCGTGGCTGCATTCACATCTACAAATGTGTTGGTGATTTGACACAATTTTGCAACCTGTGCCAAGATTTCCGTTTTTAAAATAAACACATTTTGTCCTTAAAACTCAGAAAATCAGCAACTAAGTAGTTATAAACTTGCAAGAGTGAATTTATTCCCATGACCTTGTTGTCTTTGACGTGATAACACAACATCACGCATCTAGCTTTCACTGCTCCTGCACAAAATTCACCGATTTTCAACAGAGCTTGAAAAAACCTGTGATGTGAAGCCGGTTACTCATTGTTTTCTACTGAGGTCATTGCAAATAAAACTGGATTATCATTGAGAAAAGTGTGTTCATGATTCTATGGGTTTATTTTTTTCTCATGGAAAATCATCTGTTAGCGTGTGTGTGCAGAAATAGTCTCTTCTTTCATCTTCTTGCCTTTTTGTGCAGGTTATGTATACAGCTAACATTAGCTATTAGCATTAGCAACTCAACACCAATGCCAGAAATGCATAGCTGGTGTTCATCCCAAGACTCTAAGCATTTATTTTGCAAGTACTAAGCTTTAATAGTTCAAAAATCAATAGGGACGTATTACCCTTGGAAGCTAACATTAGCATTAACATGTTAGTTTCAAGTCTGCTATTGTGTTGTTGTTGTTGTTGTTGTTGTTGTTGTTGTATTACTGGTTGTGTTGGCAGGTGACAGAGAGCGGCTGATAGTGTTTCCCGCTCCAGGCCGACTGTCCTGTTGCTTATCTATTACTATTACCCCCAAGGTCTCAGGCGGTCATCCATAATTCATGGATATCGTACTTACATTTGTAACTCTCGTCTTACTTGTAGGAAGTGAAAAGGCTTTTGCTTTTGTACAACACCTGGTAGATGTGGTTTACATGTTACACTGTAGACTACTCATCTGCCTGATTGAATACATATATCTAAATAATTCAAATGTGTATCAGACTTTATTTATTGTTAGATGTTGGATATTGCTGGATTTGATAAACTGATTTGGAGATTATTATCTGCTAGCAGATTGCTGGACATGATTGTTGTGTAAAAGCATACACAGCTTATCAGAAATGAAAATCTCAACACTTTTCTTTCTATTATTTCAAAGAAAAACAAACTCAAAAATAGACAAAGGAATAAATGTGTTCATGTCTCAACCCTGAGAGCCCAAGACCTGACCTTTTCACCCCATAAAGGGTCACAGGGTTAGGGACGTAGCCAGGGGCAAGGCCTTGGAAAAGCTTGAGAGGCATCAGTGAAAATGTAAAATCAATTGTAAAACTGATGGAAACAAATGTAACCAGCTATAATGACTTTCATTCTCCTAGTCTCAGTCTAGAGCCTTACACTAGACGTAACCCGCATAAAAAAGAACCAAGCCAAGATAAGAAGCTATACTATCAACCAGGAAATTATATGTGGTTAAAAAAAACCTGGTGCATATGCATAAACAAACCTGTTTAAATAATGATGATTAATAGCATGTACTGCAGATTTTGCTGGAAAAAGGGAAGACACCCAATCTGTTCAACGGTGGAAGCCTTATGTGAAAAAAAAAGTAGATTGCTAGCAGAATAAAGGTTGAGCAAAGGAAGGAGGCTAAGATTTAGTACTTTGGAAATATGAGAAACGGTCTTCTTTTTCTGGGGCAGTGAAGTACTGATGTGCTTTGAGATACATTTAATGGAAACGGCTAATTGCCTATTGTAATGTGTCAGCTTCAGCAGTCACATGATGTACTGTGATCTGAGAAAAATCACCTCTCTGAACCTGAAAAGTCTCACGTGGAGGAATAGTTTAACCCGTGAAGTACCAAAACGCCAAAAACAAACATTAGCTACATTTCACATCCTGAACTGGCACAAGAAAACAAATTGAGTTAACTGACTCAGTAAAATGACAGCAGTTCTTACCAATTAAGATAAAACATTTAAAATGCCATGTGCTCCACTTGAACTTCCTCATTTTAATGTCACATCTGGGAAATAGTAGTTAGTATGTGTAAAGAGATTACTGTTTCATTACACTGCTCGGCTTCTGCATGGAGAAAAAAAAAATAGTCTGCAGTGCTGATGTTGAACAGATGAAGATAACTGCTGTACATGCCACTGTAGCCAAAGGATCCAGATGAACTAAGGGTGATTAGCTCATCACATTTTCTCTTACAATACATGTTAATGTAACATTGAAATGATGGATCGTCCTGTGTCTCCTCATGCAGGCTGTACGGCTCAACCAAAGTGACAAAGTGGGGTCAAAATAGGACAGAGCTGTGTCACTTCATCGGCATCGTAGCCAAGCTCACGAGTGCGCTGATGATCACACACATAAACTATAAGTGCTCATAATTACATGAATCAAACTATTGAATGTTTGACTCAGCAACATGTGTCATCCTCTACATATTGTCATACTTATCTCAGCAGTCATAATTGACACTTGGATGTTAATTTTTATGTATTTTTAAATCCCTAAATGATCATCAGCAACTTCCATATAACATGAACACACAATTAGTGCAAAGGGTGTACAATTACTAACAGAAATGAGCAAAATAGGCAAATGCAATCACACATTTCACAATTTAACCTCATGACAGGGGGGGGGGGGGTGGGGGTGTGTGTCAAATTTTGATCAGTCTGCATCTCTGCTCTCTCTGTCCATCCTTCTCTTTCATCAATCAGCATTTATAATGACAAGACAGCAGCTATTCTTAAGGCAATCACTGAAGTGCTACAAATGCTCTGAATCTCATGTCATCAGCACATGGTTTTATCCTGTGAATCAGGTGAATATCAAGCAGGGTATTGTGTGATTCGGGGGTTAAGATGGATCACACATTCATGGTAGAGGCAGGTGTGTGTGTGTGTGTGTGCGTGTGTGTGTCTACTCGTATTGCTATACTTGTGAGGAACAGCAGGGATAGTTCTCAACGTAAACATAACTTTCTTATTTCTAACCACAAACATATTCACACTATGATTTGAAAACATGTAATCTTGCAGAAAGAGCAACACACCACCTCGTTTTCTCTCTCTAACAAACACCCAACTCTTATATTATACACCTTGGAATAAATGATGTTACATAAGGCCAAGTCAGTCAGTGCCACATTACAACTATCTTTTCTTCCATGCCAGCTGTCCAGCAAACCTTCACACCAGTTCAATGTTCATTTGCAGTCACCATTTCAAATACATTGATGCAACGGTCCAGATTTTACCTCAAGAAGTGAAAAGTGGTTCACACATTTTGAATGTGAAACTCCTGAATCTGAATATATAGAGTTATCAGATTGCAAGATAATCGGTTTTAACCAAGACCATAGACCTGACTGTATGTGGTGCTGTCTGAGTCACATATACAGGAAAAGATTGTGTGTTCACTTAAACAATACTTTGAGGTTTATCTTGATTCTTTATTCACTGCCGATTTAGATGAAGACAGCACTCTATGTCTCAGTAATTCCTGCTCTCCAAATCAGACCTTTGTGAGTCCAGTCCTTAACTTGAGTCCATTATCAGAAGTGAGAGAGAGAATTCACCATCCTTGTTCAAAATTAAATGCATCCCAATGTTAAGTTGAAGATAATTTGATGCTTTGACAGCTTGACTTACAGTATTATCTGACCGTGTTTTTCATCCAAATGTCCCAGTTTGTGTTTGTTGAGACTATGTTTATCTACCCATAGTTGTATGTTAGCTTTGTTGTTGAAAAGCAGTATCCCAATAAGTATCCCTGGGCCATAAACAGCAATGAATATGTCCAAAAAAACACAGGAGGGCAGTAACTTTGAAAAAGAATCACATCAACTGGCTAACTCTACCAAAACATGACATTAACTTTGAAAGGTGTTTTTGCATAGAACAAAGGATTGTGGATTTGTCCCCCATTTCTTACAGTGGTTTCGCTAAAGGTGCAGGGCCAGTATGTAGAGGTGGGAGGATTACTGTTGCTTACAGCTCTTCTAAAAGTACAAATGAGTATAAATCAAAATAGACTAAGAAAGAAATTCCCAACCCAATCCTCAAACTCCATCCTGTTTGTTTGTGTGTCCTCAATGATTGGTCTGAACTGTACTGGATCTAAACATCTGGATGTTTATCAGCCTGTCTCAGGTTTAAATATGTTGAGTTACACAACATGGTTATAAGGAGAGATGAATAGTGTAAAACAACAATAACAAGCTTAGAGCAGGGCTTTCGGTCACATGAGTCCGCTGTCGGCTATACCTGGCCGGACCATGTGTGTCCTACAGGGGTCCGGTGTGGCAGTTTGTTAAAAGAGCCAAGCTGCTCTCTGCTGGGACAATTAAAAAGACAAACATGCTCAAAGGGGCATGACAGAAAAAAAGATAACCCAAATCCTGGAGAAGAAAGCAACCAAAAAATAAATAAAAAACGGCATTCGGTGGAGGCTTCATCCAAATGACTTCTTAGGAAGAAGCTGCATTCATCACTCACTCTTTCCACATATCAAGAGGTTAAATCATCTTCAACTGTACTAAATGAAAAGAAGTGGAAGATGCTGCAATTTTAAAGTAAATGGAGAACCATTTTGGAATCAAGGACTTGCTCTACACTTGGTGCAGAAAGTCTGTGATAGATAGATAGATAGATAGATAGATAGATAGATAGATAGATAGATAGATAGATAGATAGATAGATAGATAGATAGATAGATAGATAGATAGATAGATAGATAGATAGATAGATAGATAGATAGATAGATAGAGAGGAGCAGAGCTGTGTGTAGGTTACAGTGTCTGCATGTGTGGAAATGGATGCAGAGCACATACAGAATAGTGTGGGCATGTGTAGGCATGTGAGTGCAAATGCAGGACTGTGTGTATGTGTGTGTGTGGGCACGTAGGAATCGATCAGCCCGTGTGCGTGAGCGGACTGTTCTCAGTGTATCTGTGTATGTATATATATGTGGCTTCTTCAGTGCATCTTTGGCTCACCTTCCAGGCAGCAGGTCCTCCAGAGGCCCGAGTGCGTCATCACCTCCTCGTTCTTCTTGCTGGTCTCGTTCTCGTTGGTGCTCTTGATCTTGCAGACGCCGCGTGAATACAGCCAGTAGTCTGTCCCCACGGCGATGGTCATGAGACTGAAGGCGGCGAAGGCCCCCACCGTGGTCAGCAGCATCTGAACTCCGCGGTCAAACACACCCATGTTGCCGCATTCCACGAAAGGGGGGCCCCCTTTCCTCTTGATGTATAGGAAGTAAATATTTGTGAGTTTGCGTCGCCACGCCAGCTCGGAAAACGGGGGGTGGGCGGCGTCGGGAGGACGACGGTAGCGGGGGGCCGCTGGGGGGGCGGGGGAATTAGGGGAGCTCGGGGGAAATCGTATGGTTGGTTTTTGGCGGGGGTAATAAACCAGGTGAAAAATAAGATGAGGTTGGATTGGGGGGTGGATTGGTAGCTGTTTGGCCCGATTGAAGGGTCAAACAGACTTTGGCAAGGACGACAGAACCCTCAGCTACAAAGGTTTCTAAATTTTAGTCCTCAAGTGGCATCAAATTGCCCTGCTCTGGAAAAGTGTGACCTAAAAACAGAGGCTTCTAACAGATCCCACAAGAGACCTGGTCTGGGATCTAGGCCTACTTTGTTGAGTTGGAAGGCCTCTAAACGTCAAACTCTGAAAACAGCCAGAGATAATGAGAAGATGGAGGATTCTGCTCAGCTTCTCAGTGGTCGTCTCAGGCCTGATTTTGGCTTTCTGAGCTGACTAAAGCGATTACACGTATTACAATCCTCACAGCTTCGACGGTGATGTATGGAATGATGTGCATGTAGCGCTTGATTTTTTCCCATATAGGCCGTCACATACAGATTATGCTATCATTCCCCAGTTCGTGCACACACATAGACACACACACACACACACACTTGCTCACAGACCCAAACTTTCACTCGCACACACCTGTACACAGACGAGCACACGCATGCACGCAGTGTGAATTAATTCATACTGAAAAGGGATGAAGAAACATGGGGGTGTGGGGGTGGAGGGTGGTTAAGACTAACACAGTTGGCGGCCTGATTTCTTTAAAATGGCCTCAAAAAAAAAAAAAAAGAAAAGGCAAAAGCAGAGACCTCCAACAGATGATGGCACAATTCAGGATGAGATCTGACTACCTTGATGTAAACCAGTGCCTCAGTGAATTATGGAGGCTCATCTCAGGAATTTCTGAAGAATCAAGGCTATCACATGTATTCTGTGGGAAGAGGGTGATGGGACAGGCAAAGACAAGACAGGCAGGGCCCAGAATATGTTCAAATAAAAAGGACTGGATGAGCTGAAAGGAATGAAAAGAACAGATTCAAACCAGCAGAATCAAGCGCTTCCCCAAAATCAAGGACAGAATGGTAAATAATGCCAAATAATCAGCCGGTACCATGACTGCCATGAAAACCAGCCATTCTTTAAGAGATGAAGGAAAATAAACCAACCAGGGACGATCAACCCCCCTCTCCAAATAAAAATAATCAAGCCAAGAGGAGGAGAAAATATATTTAAGTTATGAAAATCAAACGACAGCCTGCTTAGTTTTCCTTTTTCCTAAAATTCTGATCCCCAGTTTCCATATGTGGTCCCTAGACCTTTCTCCGGCGACAGTGGAAATCTGCTATAGGGGGATGATAAAGGCAGCGGTACCGACGGCACACCGCGGAGAGAGGGGCGCATCCAGGCGGAGAGGCCGAGCATCACCGGTCATGCAGCCGGTCGCGGGAATGAGGAGGACGCGGAGGGATGGACGAAGCTTCCCGGAGCGTCAGAGCCTCTTCCTCCAGCATCCAAACGATCCTAGACGGTTATATCACGGCCACCGGAGCACAGCGAGCGCACATAGACACACAGCCGTTCACTGTCATCACATGAAAATAATCAGAAATCATCAAAAGCAATGATTGTTTTTTTCTCTTTCTTTCTTTTGTGCAAGGCTGTCAGGCGTGAGGGTTTATGTGCGCCAAGAAGAAGAAGAAAAATATATATAAAATTTCAAGCCGAGCAACACATCAATCCTTGGTTTCCTCGTTTTTCTTCTTCGCAGAGCTGAGATAGAAGTGGAGAGAGGAGAGGAGGAGGAGGAGGAGGGGGTGGATGATGGTTAGAAGCAGAGGATGAAAAAAATCGACACAACCAGAGAGCGAGGAAGAGAGAGAGAGAGAGAGAGAGAGAGAGAGAGAGAGAGAGAGAGAGAGAGAGAGAGAGAGAGATGTTCCGTGCGCAGCAGCAGCAGCACTTTAAGCAAAAACAAGCGCACTGCAAAAAATGTCCTTTTCAACAAGTCAGTTCATCTAATGCTGAATGTCAGTGTTTCATTTTTCTTGACACATGAGGGAACGTGACTGCATGGTGAAATCATTTCACGTGTTTCATCCAACTTGTTTTGGAGGATTTAGGCTTTAATGGCTGTTAAAATAAAGTTGGTACAAAGACTTTAAGCAAGTAAAACTGCAAGAAATGAAGAATCTCATCCCCAGCTGGCAGGATGTGAAAAAAACAGGATGTTAATAGGATCTTAGAAACACTGAGGTCATGAATTAAAGGTGCCCCTAGACACTAAAAACAGTTTAAAACGTATTTTTAGTTATTGTTATCATTTCAATTTTGATTTATTACTGTAACTTTTCTTTTTTTAAATTTATGGAAGTTTGACTTGAACGGAGCAGTTTTATCAAGGAAACTATATATACAAGTTCAATAATCTGTAACAAAGCACACCAATAGGAAAAAAATGACAGGAAACCTTTCTGTAAAATTAAGCATTATCATTTTATTTCCCAATGTAAAAGTCTAGTGTTAAATCCCTATCTGTGCATTGAGGAATATCCTGGTGTTGAGACATTAAATCCTTTATTTGCTTATTTGTCTTAGACTATAAACGGTCAAAATAAAGAGTCTACAACTTAAAGCACTGGCCATTTGTATTTTTTTTAACTGTTGAATGCAAACTTCCACCAAGGTTGCTAAACTCTCCAAATAGAAAATAGTGAGTAAATGACCTAAATTGCAGCAACAGCCTTGTGAGAGGGAGAAAAAAAGACCTGAAAGTGGAACAAATGCTGTGTGAAGTCAGATATTTTTTGCAGTGCAGTTGCCCTAAATTGCAAAAAGGAATCTAGGGTTAGACTGTGTGGTTTATTTCACTTCGTGTCTACTATTTTACGTCTGCACCAATCTTCCTTTTTTAAGAAAATGTGAACAATCATGAGTCAATTTTATGAAGCAGCAAAGATGCTCAAAAGGGGAAGTTAAAATCTCTTTGGCAGCCAGCTCTCTCTCTCTGCCCTTCTAAAGTGTCCTCGAGCAAGGCATCAATTCACTCGCACCCACCAGTCCCGTGGGTGCTGCTCTGTAACTGGCCTTCGACCTCTGACCTCGTCATAGAAGATGAGGCAAGAAAAAAAAGTCAATTTTCTGACAGGGATCAATAAGGTGTAACATTATTATCATCAGAGAGGTTATTATTTTTCTGACGCTTGACGTGTATTTTTAATTTCCTGGTGAGAGGAAGATATGACACACAAATGATAAAAGGGGTGAGCGGTGTGAGTGTAAAACACCTGACTGAGCGGTTAAGGGCTCGGATGGGTTCAACGTAAATAGATGGGTTAGGCTGTAAAGCTCAGTGATCCGTGCTCTGTATGTTTGACTCTGTCATATTGTTCATATCCTCACCGCCTCACAGAAAAGACAATTATTCTGATACTGTCACACAACCACTGAAATATACTTCATTCATAGGTTATTTATATTTAGAGGCATGTTACAGAGATATCTACACAGTATACAGTGAAATTAATTCATTTTAAAGATAAAGGAGCCCAAATATTGCATGCAAATGTAGATGTGAGCATTGCATATTGGTGGAAATATACTGCATTTTACCTGTGATTGCAATGAATCTGCATGCGTGACTGAATGATTTCTGTATTTGTTCAGTTCTCTGCTTATATCTCTAAATATATTCTGAATCTTATGTAAAAATCTTCTTCTTTTTGTGTGTTTGTTTATGTTTTTATTGGTGACATCCTATTCTCACAGTGCGGTGCTCCATGGTTACTGCTGCCTCTTCTTCGTTGTGGTGCTGAAATGGACAGTTCCCCTCACAGGATCCAGAAGCACGGCAACTGTCTCCCTCTTGTGATAGGCTGTTCTGTAGCCACATGGTATTTTCATGGGGATTGCCAGGAATATAGACACAGATGTACACACGCACACACACACGCACACACACACACACACAGAGAGATATTCAGTGCAGCAGGCTGGCATAGACGTAACACTCAAACTCTTTTTTTCTTCTCCTGATATTGTGCAAAGATGGGTTAAAGCTGCCTTTTACTTGCTTTGTAATGAAGATGTGTTGTTCTTAAATGCATCAGATTGTCTTCATGTAAATGTTTTAAAGGATTTTTTTTTTTATTCTCTTTTTTGATCCAACCTGGTTGAATAAAAGTTAAATAGCAACAGCAACATTAGAGCAGTTTTGGCAAATATCCACAGGTATTTTTGAGCGAGCCATTTAATCATTTTAAAGTATGTATTCTGGCAGGAGTTGAGTTGAAAAAGACAGTCTCTTAACTTCACATCAGTTAGTAAATGTATGAAAGAGCACTATCAGTCTAAATCCGAGGGGTCACGAGACAATCGATTGGATACAAAAGCAGAAATAAAACACTAAAACTGCACAAAATTATGTTTATTTTTCTGTTTTTTTTTTTGTTTTTTTTAAAATGTTGCTCTGTGAATTACTGGATGGTTTTTACCACTCCAGGCCCCTAAAATAGACTTGAATAATCACTTTTATGGTTGACTCATAATCCATACACATACAGTATATACTGTCTATGATGGGGAACAAGTCGACATTACTTCATGTTCAAAAATCTTGGGATCCACTGCTCTAAATACGACAGGTTCCGCAATAGAGAACGTCCCACCATACTGTAATTGTACTGACTTAACTTGACATGATTCTCCAAAATATATATAATATTTAGAAGTATTGTATTCCATTAACCTGTATTTAATATGAGAGAGTGAGATTATGTAAGATTATGCCAAACTAGTTGGTGTGGTGTTTTTTTGAGAATTTGAGGGGTTTTAAGCAAGTGTAATTTTTTTGGTTCAAGTTTGATGGTTACACCACTTAGACATTTTTGCCATAATCATCTAATATATTGTCTTAAAATGGATTAAAAGCAGACATTTTATACTTGGCCCACAAGAAGAGAATGTGTGCAAGGTATTCACGCATTTATTTTCACATTTTAACCCCTTTAAATTTGACTAAACCACATGGAAACAAAAAAAAAAGAATCGTCACATCTAGATCCCCATCTGAGAGAACAGTGAAATAAATAAAAACTAAAAGAAGCTATCAAATAAGAGCTTTACTATTGACTAACATAATCATGAGAGGCAGTTGGATAGCTAAAATCTGAGAATGCTGCAGTGTGACAAACCTTATCTAAACAGAATGATCAGATACCACCAGGAAACAGATTCCCTCAGATAAGATGAGTTATGACGTCTCAGATGCACGGAGTTCACATCCTACACACACACAGCGGAAACTTAGCTGTGGGCTATCCAGTACAAAGGCTAACTGACAGAGGAGGTGTAAGTCCTACGCAATATTTAATGATTTCTAGGTACTAAAGTTCACATTCTTCACGGTTTATCTCTTGCTGCCGTTTGTAGCCTCTGATATGCAAAGTTTCTTACTGCAGCTTTAACTGCAAAGCGGATGCTGGTGCTGGCCTGAAAGAGAAATCCGGGAGACTGTAGGATTTGAGGAGTAAATGGATAAACTCTACTGGTCTCATGCTGGAGAAACTTAGAGGACAATGGATTTTTTTTGGCGTTGTTCTTGCATTTTAAAGCTGTACTAAGTTGCCTTTCGGGGATGATATAATCAAATGTCAAAACTTTGAAAGGCCATATCTGCTGCAGCACTAGTCTGATCTGGATGTGGTGAGAGAGGCTCTATCTTGTCACTGATTGGCCCACAGCTGCCTGCACCATTTGCGGGTGATGACATGCAGTTGTTAATTTTCTGGTCCGAGCACTTGTCCATATAAATTCGAATACATGCATGCAGCATACACTGTGACACACTGTGTATTGGGTTGGTATCTGTTAGTTAACTTATTAATGTATTTTTGCACATGTACAAACTCACCTCTACATTAGATTATTTAATCCAAATTTACATGTACCAATCTTATAAATGCAAGACAAAGACACTATTGTTTTAGCAAGGCAAGGCAAGGCAGCTTTATTTATATAGCGCATTTCATACACAGGGGCAACTCAATGTGCTTTACATAAAAACAAAACAAACAGTAAAAGTTGGAAACATTAAAACATAGAATTAAAAACAGGAAAACCCAATAATAATAATAAAAAGAAAACAGCACAGAAAAATAGAAAGAAATCAAAAAGCCAGACTAAAATAGAAAAATGATTAAAAGAACATACAGTGTAAATAAAAAAGATTGACATGTAAAGTGCTGTAAAAGAGCTCAATCATAAGCATATGTAAAGAGAAATGTTTTTAACCTGGATTTAAAGATGTTCAGATTACAGATACAGCACCACTCGCGTGTCTCTATGCTGCAGTAAATGAAGCTACAGGCAAGACACTTAGAAACAGGAAACAAGGGAAACAGCTAGACTCCAAAAGTAACAAAATACACCCTTAAAAAAACACTTTAATTAACACCTGATATCTTGTTTGTTTAATGTGTACAAAAACAGGAGGTTGTATACAGACAATTTCTTGGCAGTCTCTTCTTGGACTCTCACAGGTTGCCTGGCAACTTCATGGAGACAACAAGATTTCGAGGAAGTCGATGTGTTTTTACCGTTGCATAGATAAAACAAGCAACGTATATCAGGTTATAAGTGAGCTTAAAGGATAGGGCACATTTTCAACAGCCAGGTGCTCCAGGTTTCCCCATTTCCCCATTGTAATCATTCCTCCTGTTCATACTGACTATTAAAAGATCTCCTTAAAATGTCCTTTCAGTGTAAATGATGGGGGGCAAAATCCACAGTTTGTCCACACAGCTATTATGTGCAATGATGCATTTAACGTCTATTTGTGTTTGGACTCTTAGTTTAATTCTTGTTGTATTTTGAGGTTTTGTTACCTTTCCTTTCTTGTGTTTTCCCGCCTTGGTTGATGACCTCATGTGTTTCACCTGTGTCTTGTTTCACTCACCTGTGCCCAGTTTGTAATCATCCCTTGTGTATGTATGTTCAGTTTTCAGTTCAGTCTTTATCGAGCCATCTCGTCCTGTTTATTTCAGCCTGCTAAGTTCTGCTTCGTCCTTGTGTTTCAACTTTTTTTTATTTCTTTTGCCTGCACCTCTAATAATAAAGACTTTATCTGAAGCTTATATGAGACCTCAGCAGTCTGAATAAGTCATATCAAGTGGATATCTGCCACATTTACAGTCTTTTTAGCATCAAATCTCCCGTTGAGCTGTGGTGGAAGTATAGTAATAAAAAGAAGAGCCTTGGCACTAAAAAGGCTGTAACATGGAAATATATCTACTTGATTTGACTCATTTGGACAGCTAAATGCTTCAGATACACTTAAATATATATCTTTGTATATAATTTGGATTTTGTCCCCCATCACTTACGTTGTACGTGCATTCTGAAGGGATCTTCTAATGGCCAGTACGAACAGTATGATTACAGCAAGAAAAACACAGTTTCAATGTTCATTTGGGCTCCTGACTGTTGCAAAAAAAAAAAAAAGCAAACCTGTCCTTTAAGAGAGGCTGTAGGTGGATTTCTCTTAACTATTTGAAAGAGCCATGCTATCTGTTTCAATTGTTTCCAGTTTTCTTGCTATGCTAAGCTAATTTTCATATTGAATGAACAGATTTGAGAGTGGTATCAATGCTCTTCTTTCTCATCGAGAGCACAGTATGCCTATAAGTCATCAAAGCGATACATAATTGATAGATACATTTATGCTTCTCAACACATCATGTAGGAGTGTGAGTGGTTTATTAATTTACAGACCAGTATTAACATTAGGAAATCTCGCTGAAGCAACAAGAGTGTTCTCACTGGGAAACTTACAGCATCTAGTATTTGGTCAAACACTTAAAAATCTAAAAGTACAGGTGGCATGATGTCAGTATAAGCCTGAGAGAGGAGCATTAAAAAAAAAAAAGTCCAGTGTCCAGCTGTGACTCCTTTGCTTCCTGTTTCCAATCAATGTTGATTTTTCTTTTAACCATGAACACAATGTTGCTCTAACCAAGCAGCTTTACTTGAATTATTTTTGTAATGGCCATTTTTGAAAGGCACTGACAAACAACACTGCGCTGCCCATGAGGACACGGGATTAGCAAACACTTATATGGGTCATTTTGGAAGGCACATCTTTTTAACATTTGGGTATGATAACTTGTCATTTGCTTTGTAATTCCCTTCCAATATGCTGCAAACCTCAGTAGGCGGAGAATGTTGTCTGTAAGGAGTTGTTCACAAAGTATAAGGATCAAGTCTGTAAAGAGAGGTGTTTTCTAAAAAAAAGGGTACAGCAAGTTATTATGATATTGAACCATCAATAATTCTGAAAGAGCAGATTTAACTTCTTTCAAAACGAGCATTACCTCATTCGGTGACGCAAATCCTTTAGACTAATATCATTTCTTACATTGAGTGAATTACAATTACAGTGACAAAACTAAATCTGAGTATTCCAGAAAGACGTGCAGGAATGACGAATGTGAAGAGTTTGCAAATTACAGATACAAAAGAAGATCTCCAAAAGAAGAGATAAAGCTGCAGATTGAGTGGGAGGAAGAAAAAGAGAAAGAGAGAGAGAGTGAGTGAGAAAGAAAGTGATAGAGACAGAGCCATAGAGAAGAAGAGTGAGGCAGATAGAGAGAGAGAGAGAGAGAGAGAGAACAGTCTGCCATGTTGGCCGCCCTCCCTCCTCCTCCTCTGGGGTCTAGAGGACATGTTTAACATTCTACTCTACTCCTCCTCCTCTCCTCTCATCCAGCCACAGCCTCAAGTCCCTGCTGCACTCTGGTTACTGATGGCCAGAGACGAGAAGAGAGGCACAGAAAATCCCTTAATCATGACCAGCACAGCGTTGTTACCGCATTGTTGTTGCTGCATCAAGCGACGGGCCACTGACACATGTGTCGTCTCGTCTGTCGTTTCGGCATTTTCGACATTGATGTACTTGAAAGGCTTTTTCTTTGACCTCGTGATCAAAAGCAAGTTTGATAAGGAACATATTGAATGCAACAGCGTTTGAGCAATAGTCTTTTGCAGAAAAATATGAAATAAATCTGCTTATTGTTCAAAATCTAATAACTTAAAAGCAAACACTATTTAAAACACGCTGAGTCTCATGAAGTGCCTTATGAAACATCACCATCATACAGTGTGTTTTCTTGTTATCTTGTTGTTTGTGATTTATCTCACTGGAAATACAATCTATTTTAGATGTGTGTGACTTTACCGTGTCCTGAGGCTAGACACAAAAATCATAGAGAGCTTGGAAGTCAGATAATTATAAATATCCACATTTGTCTTAGGTGACAATATCAAATCACAATATCTTGACATGGACATTTATTTTTCCTAAAGAGTCTGGTGGATCAGCTGAATTCCTTCACATCATATACACCAAAAAACAGCTAAAATTAAATCACATTAAGATCTACTTAATCATGACGGATTGCAAAACCACATCATGGTGCTTCTGCATTTCAAAAGAAGGAGTGCATCACTCTATATTGTTTAAAGCCGCACTTATCGACACTTTTATATCAAGAAAGGATGAAATGTTTCTATTTAACCTCCGGAGACCTGAGGTTTTGTTTGTTTTTTTGCATTTTTAATTTCTCCTATATATTTGGGATTAGAAGGACCCGATACCTGCAAAAACTAAACATCGTCTTTGAACAGGATGAAAAGTCCTCATATGGGGACAGTGGGTTAATTTATATTTGTATAAAACTATTTCCTTACATTTACACCTTCCAAATGTCCTCAAGTGAGTACTCTCTGATTAGCAGTGTCAACGTTTGTTGCTGTTGCTAAAATTAGTTAAGTTTGTAGAGAATATCAGACTACAATCATTAAGCATAAATTAACACGTTTTAACCATAAACTCTGATCAGGTTTTGTACCGGGTGTTTATCAGCTGTTGATTGACTTCGCCAAGATGCCTGCCATCTTGTTTTTACACTGTATTGTGCTTTTGTTACCACTAGGTGGCACAAAAAAGTGTTAACGAACGAGGTCAACAGGTCAAAGTTAAGCAGAATGAAGTATAAGGTCCAGCAAACCCAAAATGTAATGTCCCCATATGAGGACGCAGGGTCACAGGAGGATAATGTGAAAGGTGTCACTGATGATGAATGATGAATTCCAGTCTACGGAGCATTTTAATGACTTCTAGCTCATTGTTTTGGTTTTATAGCCCACAACGTTCCTGCTTAGGTTCAGTCTCACTGCTCTCATCAGCCCCGTTTCCATTCACAGCTGTTTCCAAAGCAAAAGCCCTGATAAAACCCTCTGCCAGGCACCAAACAGCAGAAAACATTAGCAATCAGCTAATGAAGAAAGCAGAGTATTTACCAGCTAATGAGCCTAATTTTTGTGCATTGGGGTCGAGACTATCCAGGGCGTATTAAGGTGATAATATGTCAGTGTTGTGTTACTAGCTTAGTCTGCTGCCCCCAAGTGGCCAAAACCTTTACTGCTCCTTCCAAGGTGACTATTGTTACCACGGTTTTTCCATTACTTTACCAAAGTCCAGGTTTAATTTTAATTTGATGCCAAAACTTCACAGGCATTTACTTTACGGCCATCAGTTAATGTACTCATCCCACCAATTTCAGTACATGGCCATGTCCAAGTATTGTAATATAATATTTTATGTGGATCTGTGATAGTATCTAGTTCAAAAATAGAAACACATACATGAGTCCAAATTGTACACATCTAATTTAGGCTAGTATCACTCCTTTCTTTTCTACTCTCTCCGTCTTTTTTACCGCATTTCTTTGCTCTTTTACTCGCATCCCCTCCCCGTTTTTTTTTTACCTCACAATCCCCATCTTTCTTCCTCTTGCTGCTGCACTTTTTTTCTATCCTCCCCTTTGCCTTTCCCCTTTTCTTCCTTTCCTTACCCCATCGTTGCCTGAGGGTGAGCCAGGGTGTCCTGTTCCACTCGCTCTCATTGCGAGCTTCCAGTCTGCATGAATGACTCTGCGTTACCTGCTGCAACCTGGCCTACTTCAAAAGTTCCTCCTCTGCTCTCCTCCAGCGCCACTAGCAAAGTCACAGTCAGAGAGAAAGAGGTGGTGGGCTGGTAAATTAGCAATATGGAACAAGGGAAGACGGCAGATGAGAGAAGAGGAAAGAAAGAAAAGTGCACGGCTTTTAATATATTTTTAAGAGCTACTCAATGCTGCTCATACTTGTAGCAGCACTTGGACAAACTGGTTATTCATTGTTTTCATTGGGAGACGAACAGGGACATGGCCTTCTAGACTTTATCTGCTGCCACTGCGGTGAAGACAAAACACTGAAACACCAGCTGTTCTTTTCTCAACTGAGTTTTTTCCTCTTCAATCTGGAGCTTGAGAGGCAAAAACAAAATTTAAGTTTAATTGTGCTGATCCACGTCTGTATTTTCCATTTTTCTCATATACACTGGAATCATTTAAATAAATCATATGCACAGATAGTACTATAATTTTCCCTTAATAAATGAGTCCATCACTGAGAAAACAGGCAACCTGTAAACTGCATTAAAATGGTTTGTGTGGAATCTGATACATTACTATCCGCAGTCTCATACTTTACATGCTGCTGTTTTACTCTAATTCTTGTTTATTTGGTCTTCGCTTTAGCTGACCCGGTCAGAATAAATTTCCACTGTTATCAAAAGCTGTTACCAGAGGGGTAAACAGCAACATGTGCACTGTACACGAAAATGCGAGCATGAGGAACGAGGTTATTTTAAAAAGCATGAAATGGTACATTACAGCTTTGATCAGAAAATATGCAAAGCTCTTTAAAAATCCAGTCCACTCAACTACACTCTAACACAAAAAACATATTCTACTATTTCCCCATTGTGTAATCAATGCAGATTCAGTGCAGTTCATTATTAGTTTATATTTCTGGAGGAATCTTCAACACAACTTATCTTGACTGAAGGGATGGCAGGTTTTTTGGTCTTATTATTTAGTTTTTACCTGTCCTCCTTTCACAATTCATCTACTCTGCACTGGCTTCCTGTAACAGTTAGAATTAACTTTAAGGTCCTCCTTACATATAAAGCCCTTAATGGGCTACGACCAAGCTGCATTGCTAACTCCCTTATTAACTGTTTGCCTTCAAGAACACTGCGATCATCTGCTGCAGGTTTATCGGAGGTTTCCAGCCACAGCTGAGAGAGACTTGGGGATGCAGTCTTTGTCAATCACACCCAAAAACTACTGATAGATAGATATCAGGGAAGAGAAAGCTAAATACTATTATCTTCTCACTTTCGCTTTTATTTGCTCTTCTATCAGTTACTACGGCACTTCTTTTAATAGTTGCATTTTACTTGATTTCATGTAGTTTTTATTAGATATATTATTCTTATATTCCATCTTATATTACATTATATAACATTTTTATTTCTTTCCTCTTTCTTCTTTGTTTTTTTATTTTAGCATTGCTTTATGCTCTTTCTATGTTTCTTTTATGTGAAGCACTTGGTACATACAAACACTTTGATCTGCGTTTATATCTATGGAGGGTGCTATACAAATAAAGTTCTTCTTCTTCTTCTCTATCATTATTAAGGTGTATTATTATACACCCAATTTGTGTTAAATTGTTGAAAATCTGCTGGAAATTCACCTCAAAGGAAGAAATATATTTCAAAAGTCCTAAGCACACTTTAAGCATGTTTTTTTTAAATTAAACTGGAAAGATGACAAACTGAAAATGGCTTAAAAATGGCAACATGCAGACTAAAATGTTGTAGCTCAGAGAGAAGAGACAACAAACTGTCATGTTTGTGTACTCTGCTCTGGCAGTAAAAACATGTTTTTTTGTATTTTATGTATCCTATGCAGGACAAAACGTGTGAAATAAATCAAAAGCTCCAAAGATGTTTTGCAAAGTCAATATGTGCGCCTCATGTGTCATTTCAGAAAATTCACACACAGTCATTTAAACAATAAATAGTGTGTTCTATAAAATGTTGCACACTGTGTCAAAAAATCACACATCACAGTTAAAATACTGTCCAAATAAAAAATAAATAAATAAATAAAAATCACACATGACACTGGGCTAATCTCCCAAAACAAAAAATCACATACTGCATTCAAGGTTGAGACTCTAGGTCAAACAGCTAATCACCAGACAACATGTACATGTCTCCGTCTTTAAGCCGTGGGTACAATTTGAATAAGCAGATAAGTGCAAGAATAAAGTACAATGAAGGGAAAGAGGGAGAGACGAGCTAATTGCTGTGGATTTTCATTCCTCAGAGGTATTGTCTCCCAGACCCTGCTGTTACAGAGGTGAACTTCTCTCTCCTCTCGTCTCCTGGGTGAACATGGGAGGTCCCAAGGCAGCCTTCTCTCTTCAGAACTCAGTGTTAATGGGGGCAGGGGGAGAAACAGAGAGAAAGGCAGGAGCTCAATCAAGACTTATTTGCTTTTTTTTTTTTTTTTTTCACCTTCAGCTATTTCCATTTTCCCTTTCCTATTTTTTTACACTATAAAATGAGATGTCAGTGTTCATTGTCTCCAGAGGATGATTCAGGTTGAAACTTCCACTTCATTAACACTTTTGTCAATGATAATGTATCCTGAAACCTAATGGCCTAATTATCATAAAAACAAATATTTAACACAATTAATGAATTAATATAACATTTCCTGGAGGATGAATCCTACGTTTTTAGTGAGTTTTATTCTACCACTGTCAGGCCAAAGCTTCCACCTGTACAGACACACACATAAAATAAAATGTAATGGGCAGACATTAAATGTATTGATATATAAAACATGTGTATCTGCTGTACAAAAGTAAAAAAAAATAATGCATTTTATTTCCATTTTTGAATACTGCGGCTCACATTAGGGCACATCTGGCTAAAGGAAATGTTTTGCATGATTCATTTTGATACATTTTGCTTAGTTTATTGTGCATTTGTAGCGTACATTCATGCTTGCAATGGGATAAGATGTTTATCAGAGCAAAGGTTCATTAGTGATTCAGATGGCTATTACAATTTCAAAATGTTTGTCCTTTTTTATCTCTCCTCATTCATTGCAACCATCGCACATTTGCTTTGCTTTTCAGTGGTGGAAAGACCAACATGGCTTCCAAATTAAAAGACTAAAAACCCAGTCTCTGACACATCAGCAGTAATCAGCGGGACGACATCATTTGTCTATTTGCTTTCTAAAACTGTTACAAATCACTGTTATAAAATAATTACGTTTTACAATGTGATAATGTTAAGTCCACTGTTGGATCAATACCTCCATCCACCCTTCTTCCTCCTCCTAAGGATGTTTGTCGACTCCTATGAACGTCATCCCAACTGTGCCACTGCTCCTGGTCATAATTACTACAGCCACTAGATGGCATCTGTCACTGAAACGTCACTATTGTGTCGTGTTTGACTGACATTACGATCTATCGTGTCACTTTTCTTGGGAGTGTTGGAAAGAAAGGTGGTGTAGAAGTGAGTTGCATACACTGTAAAGAGGCTTTAAAGCTGGCATTCATCCCTCTTCGGGTCTCGGGTCCAAACTCCAAGAGGCATCCATCTGTTAAAGAGTCCTTGAGCCAAATATTGAACCCTGACCAGCTTAAGGGTTCCTGATCTGTAGCTGACATCGACTTCCCTGTGGAGGGGCGAATGTAGACTTTCCCAGCAAGCATAATAAAAGCATCTGATTACAGTATTATTAAAAGTGATTCAGACTTTATGTGTCTTATTGAATCAGGATGATTTTATTTTCCATACAAGCACAGAGACTAAGGTGATAACGAGTGACCCCTGTGGAGAAATCTATTCATGACAGCAGCGAATAACAACAGGAGCCAGTAAAAGACACAATGTACATAACGTACAATTGAAGAGTGTTCAGTTGTAATGCAATCACTGACTTAACCACAATGCCACATAAAGTAGAAAATACATGAAAAGACAATGCATTATAATTTATGACAGTATTAGTACTGACATAAACACTCAACTCAGAATCAGATGCCTGTGACCTAGATATAAACTATTGTTTTATCTTCACTGATCAAAATTATGTAACATTTATTGAGAGAGTAGCAGTGTAACTGGCATGTGTGCTTTTATGTAGATGGTTAAAATGTATCTTAGGAGTCAAAGTCAAACTTCTGTTAGACACTTTAACAATCAAATTGACATTTTGAGTTGAAAAAGACAGTATTTAAGAATGCAGAAGCTTTATTTGATTAAATAAAGTAAACTCATGTCAATTAGGACATATTATAAGGATGGAGCCCCATTCATAGCAGCCAAATGGAGATAAATCTAGGGAGTCATAGACAGGGCCTTGATACTCATTGTGGTGGGTTAGTGGACGGGCAATGCAAGGACGCTGCGATGAAAAGACAAAACAAATGCAGTGATTAAAATATCCTTTAGCTAAGATGATCATTGGGATGATGGGAAAGCTCGCGAGCAGGTTCAGGAGAGATCATTGGATAATAACTGACTGGTGGAGCGCCACAGTGATGATGAACTAGAATATTAATTGTCTTATTTGTTGAACGTGTGCTAAAAGCTTAATTTGTGACAATCAGCCTTACAAAATAACCTCGCTGAACAGTATGATGTGCTATTAACTCAATTTTACAAGGGACTGTAAATTGCAAAATTGTTCCACAGGCCCAAGACTGATGATGACGACCTGTTTCTGATGTATTAACTGTTATAGCGTTCATATCTTCACTCAAGTCCTATTACACCTGGGAAATTCAGATATTTCATACTTAATAATAAGAAAGTGAACAAACATGGATGCCTCATGTCAGCTAAAGTCCGTCATTCAAGGTAATTAAACACACATTTTATGGATATGATATTACCAATAAACCTTGGTTTTTTTGCCCTCATGTGGATAACTGTTGTGATTTGTTTAATGACATGAGAGCTTGTGAAAGTAACTTCTACAATCTTTTTCACATGATATAAACAGGACAGTTAAACAGGACAAAAAAACACTTTTTCTTTTAGCCTTAAATTTAACGACCTCTCCTGATGTGACCCCGAATATTCAATCATATAAATATTTTTATACTTAAAAAAACATTTTAGTAGAGACTGTTTGACCCATATTTCTTTAAAAACATTCAAAAATCAACATTCAAAACAGATTTTAAACATATCGAAATCATTTTGTTGTCTTGTTTTATGTAACAAAGGACAATTATATTATCTAGTGGTTGTTCATGTTTTTTTCTCCATTAACAAAAAAACATAGAAACTAGAGAATAAATTCAGCTCTCTGAAAGCCTCATTAAGGATTAAGTGTTTTATGAATGATTTGTGATTCAGAAGTTAGACGCTAATTATGAAGAAATTGTGTGGTGGGTCAGAATACACAAATATGCTAATTCTAGCGGTAGGTGCTGCTGCAGACACTCATTTATCGTAGAATAGGCTACAGATAGCAAACCCAGGGAACATGTTCCACTTTTTAAGAAAGACCAATGACAAAAAAACAGATTGCATTGAGTTACAGAAGTTGGTGGAACAGCGGATAACCTGCATGTGACGTCATGAGTTCGGCTCTCTATGTGTGTGTGTGTGTGTGTGTGTGTGTGTGTGTGTGTGTGTGTATGTGTCCGCATGGCAGTATGAAGCCCATCGTGAAACTGCAGAGAAATGCTCTTCAGTACATGCTTCACTGATCCTGAAGTTGACATCTTAGCTGCATATTTGAGATGTCCTTTGAGTTGAGATCTGCCTTTACCGACTTCTTCTTCTCTCTCTCTCTCCCTCTCTCTCTCTCTCTCTCTCTCTCTCTCTCTCTCTCTCTCTCTCTCTCTCTCTGTTTCTTCCCCCCTCTCTCTCTTTCTTTCTATATCTCTCTCTCTGGAAGTTAAAGGGCCAGTGGAGCCTGATTAGAATGCAGAGGAGGAAGGCTCTGCTGCAAATTGAAAACATATTGATTCTCCTCATGCTTGGAGGGAGAGGAGGAGCGAGAGAATAAGAAAGACAAGACAGCGAGAAAAAAAAGAGAGAGAGAGAGAAAAGCAGGAAGAGAGAGAGAGAAAAGCAGGATAAAATCTGGTGTTGAATAAGAGAGAGCAAGACAGTTAGTTGCCCAGTGCCAGGAGCAACTTGTGTGGATGTCTGGTCTCTGTCACATACATACACACACACACACACACACACACACAAACACACACACATGCATCGTTTCATATAGCCTACTAAGGTAACATCCCATGGGTTGAGGGCTCCGTGATCACTACTGAACCGGGGGTCAGGGCAGCGTTTGTGTGTATCTGCATGTGTGCACATCTTTTACATGTGAGCACATGCTGTCATGTCCAGCTGTGGTGGGGAGAGGCCACGGGATGCCGATGAGAGAGGACAGCGCATAACACGTACAGATGTGCTGACTGCACAGTTTCCATGGGAACAAGCCCCCCCCCCCCCCCCCCCCCCCTTCACCACCACCACCACCGTATCCCTCCTCCTTCCATCGCTCCTCATTGCTCTTGCAAAAGCTTGACAAGCTCTGCTAATACGTCTCGCTGCGTCTTTATGTGTGTCGGTGCATTCCTGGTAGAGCTCTCACATCAGCTACAGCTCAATCTATCTTGTTCTGAGTGCATGTGTCACAGGCTCTAAATGTGTGTTTGTGTGTGTGTGTGTGTGTGTGTGGATATTAGTATGTGTGACATGCTTGTCTCATTCTTTAATCAAGGATGAGGGTGAAGAGAGTGTGAGGGAGGTGGTGGATGTTATCAAACAGAGTGGCTCTCTGTCTTGTGCGCAGAAATCACAAAAAACACACACAGGCCGAGCATCATTTGTGTGCACACAGACAATCACAGACATTGCTGGTACCATGTTGACAGGAACTGATTTATTGTGTGTGTGTGTGTGTGTGTGTGTGTGTGTGTGTGTGTGTGTGTGTGTGTGTGTGTGTGTGTGTGTGTGTGTGTTTGTGTGTTTGTGTGTGTGTGTGTGTGTGTGTGTGTGTGTGTGTGTGTGTGTGTGTGTGTTTGTGTGTTTGTGTGTGTGTGTGTGTGTGTGTGTGTGTGTGTGTGTGTGTGTGTGTGTGTGTGTGTGTGTGTGTGTGTGTGTGTGTGTGTGTGTGTGTGTGTGTGTGTGTGTGTGTGTGTGTGTGTGTGTGTGCGTACGTACGTGTGTTATAACTAGCAGAGCTGATCATAAAGCACATTCTTGTCTTATGTTAGGATGTACAAAAGCTGCCATCATATGGTTGTCTACTGCCACTGCATGTTTAATAACTAAAGTGTTGGTGGCTATGGTGGGATACCAGTAGTTGTGCATCGAATAGCATTTGCATATCATTTTTATCATCCTCTACACACATCTATCACATGTCTGTCCATCCTGGGAGAGGGATCTTTCCTCTTTTGCTCTTCCTCATGTTTATTCCATTTCTTTTCTTGTGTTTTTAGGGAGTTTTCCCTCATTCGAATCGATGGTTTATG
Organism: Scomber scombrus; assembly: GCF_963691925.1. Lineage (NCBI taxonomy): Eukaryota > Metazoa > Chordata > Actinopteri > Scombriformes > Scombridae > Scomber > Scomber scombrus. The sequence continues at coordinate 30,256,550 of NC_084971.1, forward strand.
GATGGAGGATACTGTATTGCTGAATAAACTGTGAAGCATGAAAACAAACACATAAAAAACAACCAATTCAAGATTTGTGTATACAGAAATAATGCTTGCCTCTTATATGTGTAGAGTTAAAAAATACAGCTTTTGATTCAGTTGTGTGTGCCAAAATGATAGAATCATATCACACACAAAATCAAAAAGGTGTTTTTTTTTGTCTTGTCAGACTCGGTCAGCCATCACTTGTTCCCAATTGTCCTCCTCTGCAAATTCCATGGTTTCAATCCAGCTATTTCAGTTTCCTGCATACCCTTCTATTAATGATGCTGTGAAACCACATGTGACCCTAAATTCATCTCCTGAGATAAAATCAGGTAAACATTTGACTGATAGTCAAAGTGGTGGACAAAACCTAAGCACCCCTCACATGAGTACCTGGATTTCAATCATATCATTTTTTATAAATAGCCTAATCTCAATGTATTGTATTTATGCAGGCCAGAATGACTTATTGTACTCTGGCTTGTGTTGTTATAGAAACCACGTACTTGTTACATCTGCCCCAGCTGTCCTCACCAACTACCTCATGCACTTGACCTGTAAAGACTGATGGGAGGGCCTTTGGGTTGGACCACAAGTGCAGACCGGCCCCGATAAAGAAGTCCACAGACAACCTGCTCAACAAACACTGCGGGCAGAAGGACATGCTCAAGCTTGTGGACCCTGACGATGCTGCTTTCATTCATAACTCCTGTCGAGACCTGAACAGCAGCCACCACCCAACAACCAAATTATACAGTGCACAACATGCAATGCTCATGGCCAATTTGATGAGTGGCAGCTCCTCTTTAAACACACGCATACAGAAAAGCTCCAAGAGAGGCAGCAACTCTGGCACTCTCTGACAGTGGGGAGTGAAACTACCAGTGTGCTAATAGTTACCTGTTGCAGAAGTAAATCCACCTCCACCTGCTCAGACCCCGGCCACACCTGTAACCCAAAACTCCACTGAGAAAATGGTTAAAAGCATCATGGAAAGGTGGTGACAGCAACAACAGCTTCGACAAAAAAGGACAAAAAGTTGTTGAGATTATTTGAACATCCTGTCAGGTACTTCTACTGTGCCAATAAGGTTTTTAAAACATGTGGTGCTGAAAGTCTGACAAACCAAAAAATGCCCTTAAAAATCTGACAGAGACAGTTATTTCAGCAGGAAGTGGATGAAAAGTAGGTGGAGGAGAGAGGAGAGCAGAAAAGAAAAAGGGCAGAATCACAGCACACATATAAATATCTTCTGCTCATTGTTTTCCTTGTTTAAATATATTCCTTATTATTCAGCTCAGTATTTTATAAGATTTGGGTTTTTACATGTCAAAGGTCTCTCTGTAAAATTATCTTGTTACATTTGCAAGACCCTCTAGTGGCTCACTCATTTCTACTATTCTTGTTGAACTTTGTTCAAAGCCCCAGAAGTTAGTTTGCCTCTATCAAAAAAAAGAAAAAGAAAAGACAAACTTCTCTGATCCCAGCTTGTAAAATGTGAATATTTTCTACAGAATAGCGTCAATCTAACAGCCAGCTGGAATATAAACAAGGGCAGAGGTGGCCCAAAGATAAGAGAAGCAAGCCGTGACTGGAGGGTTACGTAAGGATACATCTATAATCTGGGTGGGCAAACTGAAGAGGCAGTGCTTGCCCCTACCTCATTAACACCATTCAGGGGCCCTTGAGCAAAGCCCCTCACCCCAACTACCCTAGTGGAGCTGCAGCAGATCAGACTGTGGTTGTAGGGCCGATTTAGGAGTTGACAAGATCCGAGGCTAAGCTTAGGACACCCAGAGCTTAGCTTTTTTTTTTACATGTGCAGAATAGAATTTTATTGCATTGTATGACTACTGCAAACATTAGTAGCAGGATAGTAGTAGTGATTTATTCTGGTCCTTATCAATGATTTTCCAGAAACAACACACTTAGAAATAAATAAATAACACACAGGGATTTGATCAAATGGAAAAACCAAAATATTGCATTTATATCATATTTAGTATTAATTATTACTTTTTTGATTGCATTTCACTATGTAACACTGACTTAACAGAAATGTCTTCAGAAGTTTCACTCTCAATCACAGTTGCTTCAAGATAAACTAAGTTAAGATAAGATATTCCTTTATTAGTCCAACAATGGGCAAATGCATTATTATAGCAACAAGTGGACAGTAAAATAGAAGAGAAGCAATAAGAAAAATAATAAAGAATAAATAAATAATAATACATATATAAATACAAAAAAAGAATAAGAACAATAATAGTAAAAAATATATATATAATAAAATAATGTTGACATTAATGACAGTAATATTGGTATTGAGTGATAATGCACCAGAGATGATATTGTTATGCATATTGCACAGTTGAATTCAAATTAGTAGTATACATGAAATAATAATAACATAACTATAGACTTCAAATCATTAATCATCACTGATTAAGTAGTTTTTAAACACTTTACCTTTCCTTAAAAATAATTACAATGTCTTTAAGGTCAGTTTTCCCTTCAGCTGTGCGCGCTCCCGTGAGGTACGAGATACGTGCACTGCTCGGTGGGCAGGGCAGAGCTGATTCACGACAGTTTCTCAAACATACATCCGCCTCACTTTACGGTAGTTTACATCGCTTGCAGCCAGGCATCCTTAAAAGGTAGGCTTCCCCAAAATCCCCTTAAACATTTCCACCTTTATTCTGCTGGTTGCAAACAAGTCTTCATGTGTTTGCAGTGAGTTTATCTAACAGTGTTTATTAACTCTGTGGTGCGTCTGCTAACTATTAACACCAGCTAACATGCTAACACACACATGTCAACATGCATCTTATAGTCTCTTGTTTTTGTCTAATACTTGCATGTTAAAGTGTTTTATCATTTCTACAGTTTGTTTATACTTTGAGAAAATGTGAACGCATGTTAGAGAAAAATGCCCAATGCATGCTCTGCCACTGTAGTGCAGCTCTGAGTGCAAATATAACTTGTTTAGCTTTAAAACAGGAAAATCCAGTTTATTTACAAAGCATATTTACTCTTCTTGCACACCTACTGGGAAATTTAGTGTGGAGGCTATCAGACAAAGCGAAAGTAAAAATAAATCTTTCAGTGTTGAGTGTTTATAAGCAGGTCTAAGACATAAAACACTGCAGGAATCACTTGCAACACAAATATGGAGTTTAACCCTCACATACTGTTCATACTCTGACCCATCACATAATTTCCTCACAATAAGTCTCAATAACAAACTTCCGAACAACAAATCATTCATAAATACCTCATCAATCACAGATAGATGTGAGATTAATCCTTAATGAAGCTTTCACAGAGCAGAAAGAGTTATTTTTAAATATTTATGAGAAACAAAACTATTAAAAAAACACTATATAATTGTCCAATGTTTCATAAGAAAGGTGAAACTTCTTCAACAAATCATATTAAATGTGAAAAATGAATATTGTTGACATTTTGGATGAATATGTATTGAATATATTTCCTTCTTATTATGTTAAGTTCATCAAATTTTACTGATTTGAGATGTAAAAATGGGTCAAATTAGACCCTTAACATTATGTAATTGTTAAATATCTGCCAAACATCAGCAAGTCTATCTACTATAAAACTTGGTGTAGAGGTATGGAGCGTGCATGTTTTCTTTTTTACCAACCCTTATATCATATTGACCTGTTCAGGTGATGCGTATTGGACTTCCCTGTGCAGAGACGCTGCAAGGTGGATCGGTAAAAGCTTGGATTTTGGTGAGTGTGCAGAGCATGCAGATGTCTCTAACACACCAAACTCGTTTTATGTGTGATGAAGGCTGCAACTAACAATTATTTTCATTATTAATTAACCAGTTGATGATTTGGCACATAAAATGTCAGAAAACTGTGAAAAATGCTTAATATTGTTTCCCAATGCTGAAGGTGACGTCCTGTTTTGTTCTGATCAACAGTCCAAACCCGAAGATACTGAGTGTACTGTCATAGAGGACGAAACCACAACATTAGGGATGCACAGATTCGAACATTCAAAATAAACAGGAATTAAACTACAAGTAGTGTCTAACCAGTGGACAGTTAAACTTGAAAGTGTGGTGAAGCTCGTTGCTTTTATGGTCTCGGAACAATATTTTCATGATGGTAAACTGTACCTTGGTTCCAGGTGTTCAAGTAGGCAACATAAGCCTTCGTTTTCAGCTATCGACACCTGTTTCACGCTGTTGTTTGGAAGTTTCTCACGTCTTTGCAGTTCATCCACCAAAGTCAACAGCTTGGTCATATTGTCTCCTTCTTTAGATTTGTTCAGGAACTCAGTGTGCTCTTTAAAGTGATGCTTGATTAAGTTTTTTGTGTTGTATTTTGCAGTGCTACTGTACCACCAAACCTCACAACATTTCCTTTGCAGATATTGCACGTAGCTGTCAAACTTGTTGGCATAGCGAGCGTGAAATACTTTCAAACAGCTGACTCTTTGGCTCAATTCATGTTGTTGCTATGTGGGTTTGTTGTGAGTGACGTCTACCAGAATGCTGCACAACATTAAAATGACTAGTTCGACCCCATTATCCAATACCCAATCTAGCTATTTACTCAATATCGGGGCTGATATCCCATATTGATATTCAATCAGTGCATCCCTACAGAAAATATTCACATTTGAAAAGCTGGAATCAAAGAATTAGGATTTTTTTGTCTTTAAAATGACACAAAATGATTTATAGATTATTAAAATAGTTAAATTCATTGTTTGTTTTAATGTATTTGGACACACAGCTGCCCCCTTTTCATCCTCTTCTATCTTCTCTCTTCGCAGACAGTCCTCGTGAGCGTGTTTATGTTCCAGCTGCTGAGGACTGTTGGACTGAGGGCGTTCTCCATGGCATCAGAGACGTACACATCGGGCACGCACTCCGCTGCCTTCGTCACCTGTCCCAATGACACAGTGGCTAAAGACCTGGCCAGGTGACACAATCATTATTTTATGAAAAATGCAATAGAATAAAGTCAAGATTTTGTGGATGTATCATTGATATCTTTTAGATGACTCAGCATTAGGGCTGCAACTAATGGTTATTTTCAGTATCTATTAATCTTCTGTTTATTTCTTTCAATAAAGTGATTAATTGTGTGCTCTATAAAACCTCAAGAAGCAATGCATTACTATTTCCTAGAGCACAACAAGACATAATCAAATCATCTAAAAATATTCAATTTACTAGAACGTCCTAATTTAAGAACATTTTTGGTATTATTGCTTTAAAAATGAAATAAGATGAATCGATTACACTGCATCACCCCGGAGCACAAATGTAGAGTTTCAAGCCTAATTCAGACAGCGTGGATTTAAAAAGTGCTGTCATTGGTTCTCATTAGTGTCTTAATTAATTAATGTCTTCTATCTCACAGGGGCATTGTGGAGAAGAAGCTGGCTGCCTGTGTCAACATCGTTCCGGCGATCACATCTGTGTAAGTTTTCAACGTAGGTTAGAGACAGACGCAGTGCTTTCTGTATGTTTAGGGTGTTTTTAGTTAAAGATAGAACATTAATTAACAGTTTTGGGTAGACGGTAGATTAAAAAGTGGTACTTTGCTATAAAAAACAAATGTCTTATAATTGTGTCTTGTTCCTCTCAGGTATGAATGGCAGGGGAAGATTGAGGAAGACAGTGAGGTGCTGCTGGTGAGTGTTGACTAAGTGGTAATATTTTAGGCTTTATAACAGATTACCCTAAATGCCTCTAATACCTATTTCTACAACTCGAGGTAAATCACTATTACTGCTACTTTCAAATAATGCACTATAGTTGCAACTATTACTACATTTATCTCTATTACTGTCTACTCTGACTACGACTACAATTCTACTGCTACAGATGTTACAACTTCAGTAAGACACATATTTACACAATATTTCTTAATATGCCTCATAGATATTTCTCCAACAACATCCAGATTTTTTGACCAGAAATTTGTGGTTTCAACTTTTGGAATTCACATATAATTCAGTTTCAGAAATGATATAAATATGTAAAAGAATATATAGTAATTAAAGTCGCTCAATATGAATTTAACCTAATAAAGAGGACTATAGAGAAGCTGTAGTTTTTGAGATTTGATTAGCAGTGCTGTCAGTGGAGAGTGTAGCATCTCTCCGGCTTTGTTTAATCATTGTTGTCATCGACTGAGTCAACGTACTTATCCTTTGTAAATTATATAAAACTTGTGTCATCTGACGTCAATATGACTGTGACTTTAAAATATCACCGGCTTAAATTTATCAAAGAGAATAATAGGTTTTACCAAAAATTCAATAGTTAATTTTTTATGAACTGAAGTGTCGCTAGAGGTGATTCATCACCACCCACAATTAGGTTTATATTTTTCAAATGAGTAACCCCCCTGTTGCATTGCATTGTGGGAGAAAAGTGTCAACAGCACACTCAAAATCAGAAAGTGTTTTTTTAATTCATTTTTATTAATTCAAGTATATGTAATTAAGTAACTTCTCATGTGAACATGTTTTTTACTCAAAGTCTGCCTAGAATTTACATTTTAATTAGTTTTTGTTTTTATTTAGTTTTTCAGTTTTTTTTTTTTTAATTTCAGTTTAGTTAGTTTAATAAGTGCTTAAGTAGTTTTAGTTTAGTTTGTATTTCGATTAATTGACTAGTTTTAGTTTATTTTTTCCAGGTATTAGAAGAAGTCAAACTGAACAGGAAACAGTAAAAAGGGAGAAAACGAAACGACAACAGAAACAAAGCTGATTTTATCTATAATTCAGTTTAGTTTTAGTTAGTTTTGCATTGTTCATTTTAGTTTTAATTTAGTTTTAGTTTCGATTTGAGATACAGCGCCAACGTTAGCTTGTATCACCTGCACATTAAAAGGCTCGTGCAGAAGGGGCTGGAAACACACTTCCATCAATGTTAACATTAAACATGTTGTAGATGTTGTCAGTAAAAGAAAAAACCTGATATCACTGTTTTTTGTCAGGGTCTTTTTTAGAGTCACCACACAAAGACACACTACACAGGATAAAACCAAAAAAACAACTTGTCTTGATCCACGCACAGTTTTGTGCTGGTAGATATTGTGTCGTCGTATAAAGTGTCTGATGACTCAGCGTTTCTCTCTTGTTTAGATGATTAAAACAAGAAGTTCCAAAGTGCCGGCTCTTGCTGAATATGTTCGGTAAGTTTATTTTTAATCCAAATACATAAAATGTGTTCCAACCTAACTCACACTGTGTTGATGGTTTTCTCCCATTAAGGCCATGACTCATGCAGTCAGACTATGGCTTTAATTGCTGCTTTGTATGTACTGTGCGTCTGTGTGTGACTCATAACTTGTTCATAGTTCTTTCTCCTTTTCTAATGGAGTACTGTACGTATTGAAGAGTGCCCTGAACGACCACCTTTGAACGTTTTCTGCCCCTCTCAGTTTGTATCTTTTGCACATATATAAACAAATACAAATCTAAATGAAATTGTCCTCTCCAGTTCGAACCATCCTTACGAGGTGGCCGAAGTCATCAGCATGCCCATCGACCAGGGGAACCCGCCTTACCTAAAGTGGATTGGAGATGTCGTCCCTGAATAAGGACGGACTAATGGATGAGTGAATGAGTTAATGGATGGATGGATGCAAATGAATCTAAACAAATGTGAAATTACTGTTCCCTATTTGCGAAATGATATCTGATGCTTAGACACACTCTGAGCACCACTGTCCAAATTTGTAATGTTATAACAAAGCTGTACAAGACAAGACAAGACAAGACAGTGCCCATCATGTGGATTTTAAAATAACACACAAACTGTTATGTCCTCTAATCCTGTTTTGCTTTGTCTCAGCAATCATTTGAAGCCTTTTAAGTGGGTGATATTTTTTTCTCCTCTAGTATATTTGACTCTAGAGGGCAGCATTGTTCCTTTATTTTCAAAAGTTAAAGAAGTGTAGAATAAACCTGCTACAACTTGTGAGTTGCTTGAATAAAGAGCAAAGAAGCATTTTTGCAATAAAGTGGATTATTTTTCATTTGTTTTAAGTCATTCTTGGTGAACAACATACATTTAAGAGGTCAGTTGCACACATTGTATACATATAACATACATACATACATACATGTGCATACTATGTACAGCAGTATAAACGGGTTAGGGTTATGTATTAAGCCCGTTCTCGACACGTTACACATGGCTTTAGCACTTCACTAAAGCCAAGACATTAAACAGATGTTTCAAATTATGTGAATTTCCTAAAAAAAACTTAAAAAAGCTACAAACTACATGGAAACTTGTGATCAAAGGCAACAAACTAAGAAGTATTTCCCTTCAATCTACGAGCCTTAAAGAAGACATAAGACAACTGAGAAGACTTCGGCATGAAATATTAAATGCACAGATGTTTTAAGCCACGCCCTTACTCAACATGCTGACTGTTAGACCTTAGATAAGACATGAAATACAGAATTCACAATGCACTACAAAACAAAATAATACAACCATCATTACTGTTACCATCCATTTACTTCACATTAACTCTATATACAGTTCAACATAGTGAGCAGTTATGAGGAAAAACGGGACGCTTTAAGAAACGTTTTTACTTAAATTGACATAATGGGGATTTTTTGCCTTTAACAAAACATAACATTTATTTTTCCATGCTTCAGGAATATATATATTGTAGTTTTTTATCATCCTGATTGTTAAAAAACTTGTTGTGTAAAAGCCAAAGAATAAATTATCGTGTATTAATTAAAAGCACAACTCTAAATATGTTTTTCTTGTGACTCAGAGTTGTTGAAATGTCACTCATCCTGACCTCTATCTAAATGTTTATAATTAATACTCGAGAGGATTTAACAATTAAAATATACACAGAGCCAGCAGCTGCCTACACACAGTGTGCAGTTTTCAGACTATCGTGTTTTACATTTGATAGAAAAATTGAAGAAAAAGAGGAAATACGAAAACAAACATCTAAGTATGACTATAAGATGTATTGTTATATTGGCTCTTCTGGACATACTCTTGTATATTAATGGCTATTTTCTTATGTGTTATTACACATCTCAGGTAGTGAGCTAATGTCATTATTTACCCTTTAACGATGAAAATAAACGACTTAGTTGCTTTGAGGAATTCCAGCGACTAAGTTAAAGCCGATTCATTATCAGATATCCACGTTCAGCTCAACGTGTTGTATGTACGTACACTCAGGCACATAAAGTACGGATGCTGTTACACAGAAGCTTCACAAAAAACACTAAATATCACACTGAGATGTCTTCATGAAAAAAATTCAATTTACTTTTGATAGTTGTTTTTAAAAGTTAAAGTAAAAAAATAAAATCTGCACATAATTGACTTTTTTTTTCATTCATTCATTAGTTGTGTAATTGCCCACTGAGATGTGACTCATACAGTGCATTAGCCATTTCAGGACAAGATGTGAAAAAAATAAAGAGCTACAACATAACTAATAAATACATATTTAAAAAAGATGGTCTTTTGCACAAGACATCACTAAGTTAAAGTGACTGAAGCTCTTATCAATTAAAATGGTTTAAACCAGCGTGTCTGCATATTTTTGACCATTAACTACAATAATTACACTTCATTATTAATGACTATTTAAGATGGAGCTTTATATTACTTGCACCCATTCTCCAAGGCATATTGTTAATATATAGTGTTTATATAATATTTAGTGTATATATATTAGTTACATTATTTTTACATTTATAGAAAAAACATTTGTACTGATATTGGCTATTCGCTATTAAATACTGCAAAAACTCCTTCATGATTTTCACATTTTAAAAACAGAGTCAGTCCAAATGATTCAACACTGAACCTGTACTCTGTGATCTGTATCTGTTCTCAATATCCTCATCTGATGATTACAATAACTGTCAGAAGATACATCAAATGGCACAAAAGATGAAAACACAAGTTACAAATAGCTAATTTCAAGCACTGAGTTTTCATCCATGTGTGCCTCGGGTTGTGACTTGCTGTTTCCACTTCTACTGGCCAAAGAGGACACTCCCTCAGCCGGATCAAAGCCTGGACCTTTCTGGACCTGTTCTCCGTGTTTGGTGCTCTGTCCTGAGCTCTCCGGCTCACGTTTAGCCCTCAGCACAGCCTGCGTCCTGCTGTCCTCCGTCACGCCTCTGTTGTTTCCATTTTGTGAAATTCTGAGTAAGTCACTCATCTGTATGCTTCCGTCTGCTCTGTTGATTTCCTCCTCTTCTTCTTTTTCACCACAGTCTTTACTATGCATGTTGGTGGCTCCTTCAATTCTTTGCGTTTGGAGCACAATGCCGCCCCACTCCTCTGTGGGTCGCTGCACCTCAGTGCAGACCTTGTCATTGTTCTTCACCCTGCGTGAGGTGCGGCACAAGGCCTTCCTGAAGCCTCTCTTGAAATTGTCGGACAGGAATCCGTACAAAATGGGGTTGGCACAGCTGTTTGCGTATGACAGCACCACTACAAAAAAATAAAGCCCCCTGAAGTCTCCCGGCAGGACCATCAGGAGATTGGCGATGTTGAGGGCGTAGAACGGGAGCCAGCACAGGACAAACACCACCACCACCACAACCACCATCCTGGTGATTTTACGCTCCGACTTCCTGCGCCGAGAGGATGTGGCCTGCGCCCGTTTTCCAACACTGCGTACCTTTGAAAGAAAAGATAAAGAGCTGTTTCACACACCAGTTCACTCAACTAATAAAACACATTTTCTCATTTACTCCTAGTAGTACTGTTGAGTTTTAGTAATATTTCAACAATATGAGTAGTGTTTGTATAACTTCCATCACATTTGGTGGCAACAGAGCAGAGAAGTCAGGTGTTAATGTCTCAAAAACTCATGTAACCTGAGCTAGTTACCTCTACTGATAAGGGAAAATATGCTTTTGTGATTTGAATTGAACTGCTTCGTTAAAGGAGTACAAACATTTGACACATTATTGTCAATAGCATCACCTTTATCCTACTAAATAGAGTGTATTTCTGAAGGTAATGAAATGGGTTTAACCTAAAATAATAATATTATTGTTGAGGATAATTTCTCTTTTAATTTTTACAACATTAACAGATCCATATGATATCCATTCTGGCTCAGTGTGCTATTCCATTATGTTGTGTGCAACTATTTCATCTGTACAAATGCCCTCCAACATCATTAGTGACATAAAACAAACTTAAAACCCATCTTTTTAATTTGGCTTTCAACTGAATTTTATTTATTTATTAATCTGCTTTTTATTTTCTATATTTAGCTGTTTAATGATTTCTTTTTGTTTGTTTTTTGTTTGTTCTGAATATGTAAAGCACTTTGTGTTATATCGCGATGTATGAAAAGTGCTATACAAATAAAGTTTGATAGATTGATTGATTGATCAGAGAACAGTCATATCATAAAGGATATTAGTGTGAAACATTTTTTGCAAACTTAGCAACAATAATGAAAAACAATCTAAATCTAACCGTATCTGTATTACTGTAAATGCTGTACCTTGATGACGATCAGCAGGTAGCACAAGCAGATGACCAGCAGGGGGCAGAAGAATCCCACAGTGCATGTGTAGACGATGAAAGACGTCTTCCACACCGCTGCTGGCTCAGGCCACACTATGCTGCAGTCCCCATATTCTTTCAGTACATCTGCAAACACCACCACCGGCAGCACCACCACAAACGACCCGGCCCAAACTGTAGCGCTGATGGCCTTGGCCAGTCGGGGGCGCCGCCACCAGGACGAACGGATGGGGTGCACCACGGCCAGGTAGCGGTCTACGGACATCACAGTCAGGCAGAAAATGCTGGTGAACTGGTTGATGGCGTCTACTGTCATGACCACACGGCACATTAGAGAGCCGAAGGGCCAGGAGAGCAGGGCGTTCTGCACCGCCAGGAAGGGCAGGCTGAGCATAAACAGCTCATCTGCAATGGCTAAATTGAGGATGTAGATGTTGGTGACGGACTCATTCTTGGTGTGGTTTACAATAACGTGGATGACCAGAGTGTTGCCCAGCAGACCAACAACACACACTAGTCCGTAGATAAGAGGGATGAAGATTGCCGCCAAACCAGGGAGAGATCCACGGTCAGGTTTGCTGCAGTTCTGACAGGTACTGTTAAAAAGGAAAGAGTTGTCGGCCTGTGTGAAGCTGAGAAGAGATTCAGAGGAAGTGGAGAGAAGCAGGAAGTTGGGGAGGGCGGGGACAGAGTTGTTGCTCCAGGTAGCCGTAGAGGCTTCCTGGGGCAGAAAGGAAACCTGGGAGGCCTGGATGATCTCCATGGAGGCATTAAAGACCATGAGGCAACAGAAGTCTGTAAGATCCCATCAGCGATAGATCAACACCCCTGCAAGCAAAGGAAGGTTATTTAGCATATTTCGTATACAAGGAAAATGTTATGAAAAACACATTGCTTTTGTCATTAAGACTAGATGTAGAAGGACACTATTGCCATTTTTAGATTTCTGTTTATGCTAAGCTAAGCTAATCGCCTCCTGGCTGCAGGTCCATGCAAATGACAGTAGTATCAGGGTCAATGACGTGTTGTTTTTGTGTGTGTCCATGTGGTTAAGTCAAAGTTAAAGGGGGTTTAAATTTGAAAATAAACATATGAATAACTTGCACACATCCTTTTTTTGTGGACCCAGCATCAAGTTTCTGCTTTTAATCCATTTTGAGAGAATATATTAGAGGATTATGGCAACAATGTCTAAGTGGTGTAACCATAAAAACTTTGTACCAAATAATTCAACTTGCTTAAAAATGCTGAATTCTCAATAAAACATCATATCAACTAGTTTGGCATGATCTTACATTGTAACCTTTTATATTAAATAAAGGTAATGGAAAACAATTGTTCTAAATATTACATTTAATCTGGGGAATCATGTCAATCAGGAACCATTTCATTTTTTTTTATTAAGTAATTATTTTTATAAGTAAACTTAAATACACTGTAGGTGGATAAAATATTTTATATTTATAATTATTTTGTGGTTACACCATTTGACATTTTCAGGAGCATTCAATCTTACTTTTGGTTAAAAAAAATGAAGCAAATGTCATTTCAAATGACATAAAAGTAACAAAAATACTAAATGTACATTTGAACAAACCTGATGCTGCTTTTAAGACAAATTTGTACGATATTTTTGAATTGCTCATCTTGCCAACCCTTATTTGTCACTGACCCATCAATCTTCTTGTCTCAGCAAGAAAGCGAATAATTATAGTTGCCAAAATGTCAAACTCTTACACAAAGAATAAGAAATATAGCACAAGACAATGTTTTTTTTTTACAAAAAGAGAGAAAACATGAGAAATTAAAATAGAGAGACAAAGACCTAGAGATTACACAATGTTGCGGATGACAATGTGGACACTGGACAGTGGTCAAAAGTTTTAAAAGTTTGGTCCGATCTCATCCCAGCGGCTTGCAGAATACTAAACTACTAATCAACTCAACAACCCTTTTTCCGTCATAACAAAAACAAACCTGCACTGGAACAAAAACATGGCATATTGAGTTCTATTAGTACACGACTTGTTTATGAAGCCGTCCTGGCTTCTTAATAACCATGATGCTGCATGCAGGCACACCCTCATCTCTCACAGCGATGGCTAATAATTGGTGCTCTGTTAGGAATAAAATGCACTGACCTATGGAGAGAAAAAAGCATAACAGCGCTATATATATTTCCTCCACAACCTTGACTTAACTACATTAACATGGATGTGAGGATAATGGAGAGAGAAAGAGGAAAAAGAGATAAGTCAGAGATATTGACTACACACTGACAAACTGGGGAGCTGTATAGTAAAATATTGAAAGAACTATTCCTTTGTGTATTGAGTTAAACAATCAGTGTGTTTATCATATATATGTCCACAAACAGAATGATACATGGAATAATATAATGCAGTTACCAATGCACTACCAGAGAAAACAAACACACGGGGGGGGGGGGGGGGATTTGGAGAGGCATTTGACTTCAAACTAAAGGGCAGCAAAGACAGAAAAGCCACTGCCTCTGAGTTATCTTCTCTGTTCAAACAAATGTTGATATATTGGTGCACATGAAACGCCCAGTAAGATGTCTAGTGTATTTTCTTTCTAGGCAGCCAAATGTAAGAGCCAGTAGCCAAAGGTCAGAGCCTCAATTATTAAATGTAAATGCCAGACGACGGTACATGCTGTGTAGCTGTGAGATGACCTGTGACGTGTAATACTTGTAAAAATGCAATGACACACACCCTCATATATATCAGCTTTGTTTAACGACCATTGAAAGATATATGTATCTACAAAAGTGTGTTGTGGATGTTTTGGTGGGGTTTATGAGCTGAGTACAAAATATTATATTTATAAAATATGGAGCGACACAACATTCATTAGCACCCAAAAACTGAGACCTGAGCCTGACTGAGTGCTGCAAAATGTTTGAAAGCTAACATATAACATTCATTCATATTCACAGTTCAGCGCACTGCCAAATAACAAGCCTGCAGAGTGCTGTGTATAATGTTCAATTTCTAAACTGTAAATAAATCAAATTGTGTGGTATAATTTAAAAAAAAACAGCAAATATTTCCATGTTCAGAGAGCATTTTAGCAAAAAGGCTCATAACCTGGTTGTGTGATTATGATTATCATGATGATATTTTGTGTAAATATTATTCCACTCTAGCCTTGTGACTACAACATTGATATATGGGATGTAGGATGGCCTGTATTTCATGAAACATGGCTATCACCTGCGGAGCGTTAGAGAGAAGTATTAAAACTGAGTTCAATATGACTTATATATTATAATAGAGAATGCACATTTTATGTTGTCCCTAAACTCTTAAAAATGATCTAAAGTATTACCACTACTTCACACATATATACGTATTATGTATTATTATGTCAGGTTTAGTTATATGGTCCTTAGTAACGCCTACATTCAGAGAAAATACGGTGGATGACAGACAGTACATTAAAACAACTTCTGCTTAATAATTCTCCAGCAGGGAAAATAAACTCTAATTAAAACCTCACTTGGAACAGATGAAATATGCATAAAAACAGGCACATATACAAAAATGCACGAGATAAATCTAAAATGACAAAGCAAGCTGTGGATTTATGTGATTCAACAAGGTTTTTATGTCACCTGGAGAGACATGAGCACCTTGAATGGTTACAGTACACGAAGTTGCAGGTTTAGCTGGAGTGTGCAACACATTTATATTTGATTCTAAATCATATGTGATTACAGGCCCATTAGGGGGACTTTTTTGACAAATATGGATACTAGAAATGTTCTCCTGAAGGCTTACACGCTTCATGTGCACACACTTCTCCCATGAGCTCTTGATTTCCAATATGTGTGAGCTCCACACCCTCCCATCCTAATCTCTGACTCACACAATAAGAGCAGACCGACAATCCTTCTTCCCAGAAGACATCACCTCTTTTGTTTGCCGTTCTATTGCCGGCTCTGAGAAAAACTTCCTGGGAGATGTTGCTATGGCGATGGAGGGTCAAGACAAGGCCCAAAAGGCCCTGCACAGAGCAAAGAGACGAGATAAACAAGAGACACTGAATGAATGCTGATTGAAGAGCTGGTGGTATTTACCTTCAAATACAATGCATTGTGTGCGTGTGTGTGTGTGTGTGTGTGTGTGTGTGTGTGTGTGTGCACTGGTGCAAGTGCATCTGCTTTTTACAGATACCGTAGATTCAGAGATCTCAATGAGACTTGAATGTCCACTTCATATTATTTTAATGTTGAAATAAATTTAATTGTATCTTTTATTTATCTTTTTTTTTTATTTCTTTTTTTTTCAGCACATGAACTTCAAAAATCTGAGTTCAACTTGACTTTACCTTGTCAAACATTATTATTGTTTGTGTCTTAAAATGTACTACTAAGATACTACTATTGTAATACTTCTTTTAGTGGATCAGGGACTTCAGGAAGTTGATGTTATTTCTGAAATTACACTACAGAGTACAGTTTGTACCTGAACTGAATTATGAATCATTTCTGAAAGCAAAGGAGAAAAAAAAATCCAATTTAATAGATGCCTCAAAAATGTCATGTTATTCCAGATCCTATGAGATTGAGAAGAGATGGAATTTTCTCTGATTATATAACTTTAAAGTTTCATTTATCAATATTTTTATATATTAACAATGGGTTAAATTCAAGCGGGGAGTTCCGGTCCTCTGAAATGATGCCAATGTTGAAGTAACTTAAAACTGCATTCTATCGTTTTGGTGTCAAAAGGACTTCCGTCTCTATACAAGTCAATGGAGAATTCACCAACTTCTCACTTGATTTTTGACCTCAGTTAACGTTTTCAAAGTGTGTTTATGGTCTCAATCGCTAGTTTGAAGCCTTCTTCAATGCAGTATGATGTTCATTTGGGACATTATGGCCTCTCTGATTTTATATTTGACGATAAAGCAGGGAATGCATTAGGGCGTGGCTACGTCGTGATTGACAGGTTGATTGGTTCACAGGTCCAGGAGGGCGCCTCATGCTCCTCCTGATGCCCATATAAGTAGAATCCGTGTTTTTATTTTTACCCGGCATGCACCGGAAATTTTCAAGATGGCGCTGCTCAGATCTGAAAATATTCTCTTCCAAGCAGCAGTCCACAAACCAATGGGTGACGTCACGGATGTTACGTCCATTTTATATACAGTCTATGGTTAAATTGCTATTTGTAATGTGAAAGGAGTCACCAACTGCAGACAGCTGTTTCCAGCGACAAAGCTCTGATTAACAAACCGTACACTACCCTGAAAAAAGCTCATCTTTAATGCTGGTGAACATAGTATAGCATTTAGCTGCTACAAATTTTTCATTTAAAAAAGCAAAACCAAGCTAAACAGGGTTAATATTGGACTTACAATAAATGTGACTCCAAATGAATGCAAAAAAGGTTTCCCGTAACAACTTAAGGCCATTATATGTCGCAGTTCTGTTTGCAGCCTTTTGTACTGCACATTGTGGACAAAAAAATCTATGTGTGTATGTTTGAAGGCTTGTAAAAAAAAAAAAGTGGGACAGGGACAAGACAGGACATGCTTTTTAAATGGCATGTACTAGAATTGGGTGTTCCTGCAACTCTTTCATTACTTCCTTCACAATGCAGGAAATCTCACAAAATCCAATCCAATCCAATACAAGGTAATCACACGGAGTAAAACATGGCAAAGTATTGATGCGGAGACACATTTTACATTGTAATGTTACAGAACTGGTGATCATCTTTCACCCTGTCACCCCCCCCCCCCACACACACACACACACAATACAAAGAGAGACAGAAAGATTGGGATGTTTGTTTGTTGCTCGTTGGTTGGTGCGATGATCAACATTATCGACCAGTTATTGTATGCAGTAGCATTACAGTATCTGTCCAGCTCATGCAGTGATTTTCTTTGAATCCATGTTTTCAGCTAAACAAAGACTGATGACGTAGTCTCATTGGCCAGTTTGTCAAATCGCTGTACCGCTCACACTGTGAGAACAACAACGTAGAGATTAGTCGAGACTGGATTGAGGGAATGGGACGGCAGTTCAGTGGTTTTATGAACTTTTCACTACATTACAAGCCAAAAAACCCCGGATGATGTTTACGCTCTACTGACCTTTTAAAGACATGCAGTATTTGTTTTAAGGAAAAACAAAGTATAAACATGAGACACACTTGGTGAAAATGGATGCAGTCTGTTTGTGACTTTCAGCCCATTTGTCTCATAATCCCCATGTGGGGAGGAGGTGGGAGTTTACGATATGCGCTGATGAAGATGCCAGAGTTTATTTTTGGCTGGATTGGCCTCAGAACAGCCCTATAACCACTGTTGGCTGTGAGTGAGTAAGTGAAGGGGTGCTTGAGTGAGTAATCAAGTTACACCATTGGTCAGCCTGTCGAGTGTTGGAGTTTCCTGATTGGTTGTTGCTTTTTCAAAATGAACTGACGCGTGATGATGGAAGTGGAGGACAGCAGCGCCACATATAGTGACTGTTTCCCAAACCCTTAGGAACAGTGCCAGACTTTTAACCCAATTTTACATAGCAGTCAAACTGTGTAATAACAACATCACGTGGTGCTGGAAGTAGCCGGTTCTGAAGCAGGGTGCTAGCTCTATGGGCCCCACAGATGTGGAAGCTATGTGGAAGAAGTCCAACTTTTTGGCACCACTGAGCAACTTTCATAGGAAAAAACGGGGCCCCGCCTTCGACCTTGTATCCAGTTCTCTTTATACATACATAGTGTTTCCTGCTGCGAGGTCTAATAATCTCAGCTCTTGTGTTTAATGTAGCAAAGACGGCTACAGGCGTCTCTACTGTCTAGTGTGACTGAGACACACTCCGAGGTGTGTTTGGATTTTAACCGAACAAACTGAACTAATACTAAAAACTGAACTAATACCAGAGTACAAGCTTTTTATTTCTCTAATGTTTTCACATCACAAATGAACAACAGCATTAAAACACAAGTCTTGCAGGTAAACCACTTGACTCATGTAGCTGTTACATCAGCTTAGTGTGGGGCGGACACTCTGCAGGTGCACTTGTTTTGACCGTAACTGCAGTATCTCCTAAATTTGCATCCAAAATGCTGTCAAAACTTTCATTTGCAATTTCCACCACAGCCTCCCTCCATTATCATCAAAAAAAGCACATTGAGGCCCAAGAGAGAACGCAGAGTTAAAGCACTCCAATTAACTATAACTACGACAAAACACTCAATGCAGAGTGAAACACAAGAGACATCCACAGAGTGAAACAGATGAAAGAGCAGGGGGAGTTCACAGATAATTAAAACATTTATCATTAGAATTAATTGTCTTTCAAATCATCCAAAACATCCAAGATAATGGTGGAAAGTATTGTAGTTGTTTTCTTTTTGACTGAAATGTAGCATAACCATGTCATGTGATATGTTACTTCAGTACAGTTTAAGTATGTTTATACTAGGTTTTGACTTAGTGTAGTTATGTCACAAATCACTGTACCCACTTAACCCTAACACATACTTTTCGGGGTCAAAATTGACCAATTTTTACATTTGAGAGTGGCAAAAACACTCTATACACATTTATTAGCTGTCTACGGACGTGAGATGCAGAAAGTATGAAAAGGCCTTATTACACACACACACACACACACACACACACACACACACACACACACACACACACACACACACACACACACACACACACACACACACACACACTTCTGAAATTAATCGGGTGCCCCTGGCTAAAGGGCTAACAACATGTTGACAATTACACAGTGTTTTCTAAACTGCTCCATTGTCATTACTCTCTGTTCATCTCCTCGCACCACTGCAGCCAATTTCACGTGTCAGAGCTCGGTTTGATTGAACAGCGAACGCGTCTTGCCTTTGTCCCCTTACAAATGAATGGAGGGGGAAATTTGGTGTTGACTTTGTTGAAACTTTGGCAAAAGTTAAAGCCCTAGTAAGAGAAGAACAACACTAAAGTCCTATTTGTGCTCAGGCGCTCCACACCTCAACGGGTTCTTTTGACAGAGTGCTAGCAGTACGTGCCCACGGTGAACTAATCTATGCCTCTGTGATATAAAAAGGTGACTATACTAAAAGCTATGACTGACACCTCTGCAATATCCACTTTTCCAAACACACACAACTACCCTACTGTTCCAACACTTTTATTATTGCTTCCTCATATTGCTAAAGCTTCGCTGGAAGTAGTGTACTTAGAGATATACTGGTGAGGCGACAATTTTCTGGAACGAAGAGATTTGAATTGTTTTTTCCAGCCAATAAGTCCTCCAATAAGCCTCGTGTATCTTGGCTTCTTCTTCTGGGCATAATCTTGCAAATGAAAATGTTCTTTGTTGCCATCAGGGCATTGTAATGTTTTACCTGCTTGTAAAACTACCCACTATTTTAAATTGTTCATTCCCTCTGCCATTTGACTACTAAACACTCTGTTGGTATTAGGATTGTCATTGTTGGTGAATGCTTTATCTGATCTTTATTGTATTTAACAAGCTTATTAATCAGTTTTATTTGTCCATTTTTATTCCACATCCAGCTCCCTGGTGTTTTTTATTCTGTTTGTGTGCTGCATTATTTATTTGTTTGCTTGTGGGTTATTATGTAGAAGCTGCTCCAAACAAATAATCCCCTGTGGGATTGAAAGAGTTGTTTGTATTGTATTGTTGTGCTACATATCACAACCTATTGACTCTGTATCAAGTTGAGAAATATACAATATTCAATAAAGTAGAATAAAGATAGCAAAACACTGTGAATTCCTTGGCATGCATCGTGGCATCTGTCTTACACTTGAAATGCTCTCTGGAGACTGAAAATATGATGGCTTTTATTAAAGCCAAACTTTTCATGGTTGAAGGAACATAAAAGAACACCCAGTGCAGTGGTGCGGCATCTTTATGTGTTTATAATAGTTTTTGGAAAACAACTGAGCTCTGAGATAGAGAGGAATAACATATATTTGGCTTTGGATGCAAACACAGTACTCGTAAGTATCAGTCAATCAATTAATTGTTGGTTTAGCTCTGCAACTGAGATTGATTGACATAAGAAAAATATATTTTTTAAAGGCCAGCCATATGCTTTAAAGTTTAAGGTGGCACATATGGTACAGTTAAAACACATTTACTATCTTATACAGACAAATATAAACACTGTAAACACAATCACTCAGCCTTTGAATACATTTCCACAGCTTTCTAAAAGCAGCTAGGAGTGCTACATTGACAGTATGGTTGACTCTGTGTATGTGGGGCCTCCTCATGATTATATGTTTGATACTGGGGGTGAAGAGCTGCTTCCTCCTCGCTGAAAACGCTATTGATGCCCTCTGTAATTACCTCATAATTGCCAAAGCCACTGTTTAATGCAAACAACCTACTGCCACCATTAAAACAAATGCCTGTCTGGTAAATATTTAGGGAAATTAATTTATGCATATTGCTCAAATGGCCATTACCTTCAATAAGTGCATTTTAGGACATTGTCATTGTTTCTTTTACACTCTGTCTGGTTTCTAATCCTTTTGGAGACCTGTTTTAAACAATGAGAATGCATTTGCGTGGCGTTTTAGCAAATATTCTGTATCAGTTAAGTGCTTCACCCCCCACCCCACCAAGCTGCTACTAAAACTGAGCCTGGAGGAGTTACTTTACATGAATAGAGATCTCTCTACCCTCACTTCACAGGTTTTGCACAGTAATGACTCCATACACACATACACCTAATCAACCACATCTAGTGCTACAGGACATAAAACCACCTCGTCCTTACAGTATGTGGCTGCAATGCTATCCTCCATAGCACACACAGTCTAAGCATGCAAACACACGAGTGTACAGGGGGTGTACAGGAGTGTACGTGGAGCTCAAATACTGTATAATAATGTAGGTCTCTGTCCCTGTGAAGTCTATCAGAAATTTTTAAATTGTGCTTTGAACCTCAGAATATGACTGCAACAAGATCGGTGTACAGTATATCGCTGATAATAATAACAAAAAAATTACAGTAATGTCAAAGATGCTGTATGTTATAGGTCATGTAGAAACAGTGTCTGCATTAGGGCTTTAATTTTTTATCTGAAGTTTGAACATTCATTCGAACATGGAGTAAAAAGTAGTTTCTCTTGGGATCCAGCAGAGGGCGCTCTAAAACATCACTAGCTTGACCTGTTGCACGGCCTATTGACCTATCAGTAATTTAAGCCAATGTTAATGCAGTGTTGTTTTGTTAAAATGGAGGACAATAGCGAGAAAAGCCTTCCTGAGTATTTTGGGTTCCACAGCGAGCCACCGTCAAGAAAAAAGATGTTTGTCGACTTTTTAAAAGGCAGCTGTCTTAAGCAACAGCAAATCTGTGGGCTCACCTGCTAGCTTACCACACCACTGAGCCAGTGGAGGTGGACGCACCACTGACAAGTGGAGCAACGCCAAATGTACAACCTTGTTTGACTACATATTAATCATATTACATATTTTATTTTTAACCAGTTAGGGTTAGGGGGTTAGGGGTTAGGTCAAACTCCCCCTCCACTCAAAAACATTAAACATTTGTTCCAACAGTTTAATGTTCGAGCTTCACTTTACAGAGTGATTTAGTTGCAGAGTTTGACACTCGGAGCCTGTTTTCATATTCATCTGCTGAAAGTGTAAAAAGGTTTTCTGCGCTCATTGAAAATCCAATTTTAAGGGGTGAGCCTTCGAGCATGAATTTGTGACATCTCAGATAGCCTGGAAGCTAATTCTTGTTCTCTATTCATCTTACACAGGTGTTAAACCTAAAGCCTGCAGTGCACATGATAAATGAGAATGGGCTTTTCAGATGGGCAGGAAATGAAATGAATGCAGTACTTTGAACTTAGTACTTTTACAGTGCTGCAACTTTTACCTCCAGCTGTAGATGTGACTTCCTTCACAGCTGATTTAAGAATGCTGTTTTATGCTGCAATAATGAGGCTTTGAGAGATGCTGTTTAAAGGTGGAAATGCTCTATTGCACATGGTAAATTCACAGAAGCATAATGTCTTAAGCGTGTGGTCCTTAGATTTTACGTTTGCCTTAAAACAACAGTCAGGAGCCTTAATGAACATGGAAACCAGTCTTTCTTGCTGTAATCATTCCACCTGTTCATACTGATCATTAGAAGATCCCTTCATGATGCACCTTTCATGGAAATGATGTTGCACAAAATCCACAGTCCTCCTTCTGTGCAAAAATCTATAAAAAAAAATGTATCTAATATGAAGCCTGAGCTGTGCAAATGAGTCAAATAAACTAGATACCTTTTATCGTTACATCCTTTCTACTGCAAAGGGTTTTGGTTACTATACTTCCACTCAACAAGGACAAATTGTCTCATATAAGCTTCAGATAAACTTTAAAGTGTAATTTGTGCACAAAGTGACTGTGATTTTGGTCCCGATTACTCACATTGATCGCACTTTCGAAGCAGATCTTTTAATAGCCAGTATGAACAAAGAGGAACACCTGGTTGTTGATTTAAGACAGACTTGAAAGATTGTGAAACCTTCAGTGCATTTACGAAGGCACACAAGTGATCATTCTTTTGGTAGAACTCACAATATGCTGCTTATTACCATGCAGTAAATTGTTTCTAAAAATAAAGCATCTGTTTCTCTGCTCAGTTTCACAGGGATTTCTAGCACAATGCAGCAGGGTCAGGGTTAGGGTCAACACACATAGGCATGAAGAAGAAGAGTTTCTCCCTCATAACGACGGGTAGCTGAAAAGGTGTTAAAAAGATGATAAACTAGAGTCTCCCACTCCTCCACTTGTGAACAAGAAAATATAAGTGAAAGAGAAATATTCCATCAGCTAATTGGAGATCCATCACTCTTCTTCCCCGTGGGAGTCTACTTCCTCTGCCGCTGCCCAATTAACAGATTTACAGGGCTGGATCCAGCCTACATCCCCAACTACATCACCGCCTCCACACTTTTCATTACAAAGACTGACAAGAGCTCACAGATTAGCCAAGGGTTTGATCAATACTCCTAAAAAATATGTGTACACACGCAGAGGCGTAAACACACTTGCACTCACATTACATTTTTTAATCTGTTTTGCTTTTTTTTCTCCAAACCACACATCTGCATAAACTCGGAGATAATAGTACAGGGGTGTGCTGGCATTCGCGCACATTCAAATGAGTAATTTTGCCTTGATTGAGAGATTAAAGGTTAAA
The DNA here is from genome assembly GCF_963691925.1 of Scomber scombrus. Lineage (NCBI taxonomy): Eukaryota > Metazoa > Chordata > Actinopteri > Scombriformes > Scombridae > Scomber > Scomber scombrus. Next base: position 30,280,361 of record NC_084971.1, read on the forward strand.
AAGACGCCCACAGAGAATAAAGAATGGGATTTTTCAGAAGATAAAAAAAGTGGTTGTACATGTTTGAGTGTATTTACGTTGTGTTGACATGCAATGCCACAGTTCTTCTAATAACAATACAATCAACTATTAGCTACAATAACTCCTCTTCAGCGTGCTGCACAGTGTGCTGCACACATGTATAGTCCACACAAATGTGTGTAATTACAGGCCAAATTGGCCAGATGAACAGAATAGAATAAAAAGCCTGCTACATTAGAGTGGATGTTGGGCAATTAAATAAAAAGCTCCCGGGTTTCCAGTGACAGACGGACAGAAACAGAGAGAGAGAGAGAGAAAGAAGGGTCATGTGAGGTTAGACTTGTTAATTTTTTTTCTGCTATTCATTAGTTTAGGCAGCAAGACTTTACTAACAGGTGCAAAATGATTAAAATGAAATAAGGAGAAAGCGGCGACGGTTTTGCTTCAGTCATCAGTCAAATGTTCTTTTCATCATCTTGCAATTATTGTTATGCTCTCTCCTTTTTTCCACTCTCTCCTTTCCGTCCTCTCCTTCATTCCTCTTCCCTTCTCTTTCCTTCTCATTTATTATATCCTCTCCCATCTCTTCTTGACTTGTCTGTCATCTTCTTCTCCTTATATCTAATCTGGCCTCTTCTTCTGTGTTATCTCCTCTCTAGGACTCAATAGTTTCCTCTTGATTTTTCTCCTTCCTCTTGTTCCCTCATCTTCTTCTTACCACTCCTTCTCTCTAAATCCCATTTTCCTCTCCCCCCTCCTCTTCTTTTCCCCAAGGGTACAGCAGCCCATCATCGCTCATAAACCAACAGATCTGGCGTCTGACCTGATGTTGTTAGTAATTTAATAATATGTGTGCGTGTGTGCACTAACAGCTCTGTATGTGAGAAAGATTGTCAATATTTTCTTTAAAAGTTAATTATGGATGAGTTTATCCTGGTTTTAAGGCTATTTATCAGCAGAACCAGAAAAACAGTACGTCTACTACAGTATGTGTGCAAAGATTAATGCATAATACTGTTATATGTTATTACAATATACTCTATATGCTACCATGCAATATAACTTGTCAGTGCCATTAAACACTCCCTTGTATAAAATCTCCTTGGTGGATCTTGCAAACGCAGCTCCACAGATACTATACGTTAAGGAAACTTAGAAATATATTGGTGCATATACATTTAATCTATGTGCACTGCATGCTTTTAATATACATACTTTAAAAAATATATATACATGCAAATACTGTTGCCATATTACACGCACTAGCGCGCATGTGCGCCCAAGTTTCTATTACTACACAATAGCAGATTAGATAAGAGAGAAGAGGAGAGATGTATTTTATGACATGAGTGTATTTAATGTAATGTAGGGTAAATTAATTAGCCTATCGGACGAACTTTGCATGAACTCGCCTGAGCTCACATGTTTTTAATAAGTCAACGACTATAGAGGAAACATTTCACTATAGGCTATCAGATACCATTCAAATTAGTCAAGGCAGCCTCGTGTTTAACCTTTACGCCTTTGTGCCTGTCAATGGACATATTATAGCCTAGTTTAACATTCTCTCACTCACTTTAAATTGCATGCATTGATTGAAGACAAAATACAAGTAAGACAGCAATTCAAATTTAAAAAAAAAAAAAAGAAAAAAGGAATAACTCACCGTTATCCAAAGCCATGGGGGTTTGTTTGTTTGTTTCTTTTTTTTCGCCTCACAGGAACCTGAATTAGAGTCCAAATGAGATTACATTAAATATGGCTTGTGGACTGTCGCGTTACAGAGCTCCGTCTGCGCTCAGAGAGTAGCCTCCACCCCCAAACCTCCAAACCTACACACACACACACACACACACACACACACACACACACACACACACTCACACACACACACACACACACACACACACACACACACACACACACACACACAAAAAGACACAGCATTTGGACGCTAATGAGGTATCGACCAAGCGCCATCTCCCTTTCTCCTCCCCCAGTTAAATAAGTTCAGTCAATCATTGGCACACATTTGTGATATTTTATTCGGTTCCAATTATTAGCAACTTCACATTCCCTCCATTTACCGTCTACACATCTGTAGTACTACACATCTGTAGGATATTGTTTATATTCCATTTAAGACTACAGCTTCGATTTCATGGAGGAATTGTCTCTTTTTGACCCACAAATTAAGATAATAAAGCGCCATTTAATTTAGCATTTTAAGACCAATGAACGTTGTGATTATCTAGATTTAACATTATTATTTATACAAAGAAACAACTACTTTATGTTGGTCATGTCTACAATTAAAAACACCATTTAAAAAAGAAAAGAAAAGAGGGATGCCCTAAATATGGGTTTACCGTTGTTATTACAGTGTGACTCTCTCGTTTGCACGTGTACAGCCTTTTAGCCAATGGGGTTATGTCAGTAAATGTATGAGGTGGTGCCTCTAAAGCCAACAGGACAGTGTGAACCGATTTAAAAAGGCACCGCTGCACCAGGAGGGCTCTCCACTCATTCCAGGGTGAAGTACATTTATTCAAGTGATACTGTGCTTAAGTGCAATTTTGAGACACTTTAATGGAGCATTTCCATTTTATGGTAGCTATTCCACTCCACTACATTTTAGAGGGTGATATTTTACTTTTTGCAAAAACTTTTAAGGGCCCAATATAATAAGCTTTTTTTAAAATACACATTATTAAAGACTAACCAGTGGTTTCCAACCTCATAAAAGCAGTGTGTAGTAGTTGAAACCAGCTCCACCTCCAGCAGATGCAGACAGACACACTGATGCTTCAGTATTAATAATCCAAATCATTACTTTAATAGTTAAAGTAAACTTAAAAAAAAGTTGAAGCTGATCATTTGATTTGAGTTGTACTTTTTCATGCAGGGCTTTTACTTGTAATGGAATATTTTTACTTTCACTTACTAAAGTGATTGAGTTTGAGGTTAAGTCAATCAGTCAATCAGGTATTAGGGTGGTTCCCATGGGGGCCTTGCTATATATAATATACTATTAATCACTGCATTACCTTGCAATAACTAACATGATAAATGTTCTACCTGTGTGTTTCAAGTCCAAATTTCTGGCATGTCAAAGATCTACAGATTTAAAAAAAAAAAAAAAAAGAAGAAAGAAGATAAACAAGAGTGCTCTAATGCTAGCAAGGTTAAGATTCAGATTAGCAAGATTCATTCAGACTTGTTAAGTAAAAGATGGACAGACTTGAAAGCAAAGAAATACTGCTGAAAGCTCGTCAGGCAAACATGTCTGTCAAATTGAAAGTTTGGCATTTTTCTGATTTTCACAACAGAAATTAGCCTAAAGGGCGTCTGTGCCAACCAGCCACAAAATATTTTTCTTTTCCTTACCTTTTTCTATATTTTGGTGATCATAGCGATAGAGGTTGTCATGGAAACTACATGTCACTGTCTTTGGACCCTTTGTTTTTCTCCAAAGCATTTCTGTTGTTTTTAAAGTATTCAACCTGACTACACATTTTAAGGCATGCCATGGTTGAGCTGAGTAATACCCTGTGAAGTTTGGAGTGTTCCCATTGATCCTAATCTGAGCTGTCAACACCAAATTCTCTATAATCATCAAGTCAAGGATAATCTGCTTTGAAAAGGCTGCAGATCTGAAGCCCGTCTACTGACTGCAGTCTGACAAATCACTAAACTTCCAAAGAGGCTTTAGGGTAGAAAGAAGGAGGAATTGATTCTTCTCAGATGCAAAAAAAAACTACCCATTCACACCTGCTTGAATGTATGTAGTTTGCAGTTTGTCCATAAATTAATGGTGCGTTGTCTGTGGAGATGCGTTTGGTGTCAGTTTGGTATTTTTTATTTTACATTAACAGGTAGTTGCTTATGTAATTGTTGTCAGATCTGTGACTTAACATGATTAACCCTAAAAAAACAGGAGGTACAGACTCTTTAACACCCTATCAGGAGCATGATTGGTTAAAGTGGTTGTTCAATTGTTTTTGCTTTGTCGTTTTTCTAATTAGTTGAACAACTGAACTGGATTGGTAGAACTGGAGCTCGTTGGTAGGCCTATACTTTAATAGAAATGAGTGTGATATTAATGACCAGGGAAAACACTTCTCTTTATCAAATAAAACATTTAGTTGTTAACCATTATGACCATTTTTTAATACCTTAATAGGGGCAGCGTATCCTGGTGGAGATACAACTCATGAAATCCCCCAAAAAAAGAAGAAAGAAAGTAATAAAGAAGAAAGTAATAAAACATTTTCTAAACAACTCTCTCTCTCTCATTATTCTGGCATTTAGCAAATATAAATCATTTTTTTAATCCTAACTGACCTAAGGTTTCGTCTGATATAAAGTCAGACGGTGAGAAAAAAAGGTTATATGTCTTTTTATATGTGTGTATGTAAACTTCTGGTGTCAACTGTATATGAAATATTTCTTAAAGATATTTGTGGAAATGTTTATTTAGGTACAAATGAGACAACTAGTAACATCAGAATACATTTTTACATTTCATGTTCTACTCTTGCCCTATTTAAGAGTTAACAGGTATTGTTTATCTACTGTCTGAATGCCCTTATTGTAGCATACTGTGTTGGTATCTTTTTAGTTGTTTTTGTGATAGATTTGGTAGGATTAGAATATTTACTATCATATAAGCTTAATGATCTCCGTTACTAATCTGGATTCATCACACAGACATGATTATGGTAATAATATGGAAGTTGAATGAACATACACACACACACACACACACACACACACACACACACACACACACACACACACACACACACACACACACACACACACACACACACACACACAGTAATTTGCGTATTGATTTAATTGTTTGCTTTGTGTGACCTTTTTACTTTTCCATGGCGATGTTCACCTGTGAACATAAAAGAAAGGCGCATTGATCAGTGAGTCATTGTAGCAGTAAGTGTGGTGAAAGTACAAAGTAAATAGTTATAGTTTTGTTATTTTGTTCTTTGTATATGAAGAATAAAAACGTATCTCTGTCGCTTCTCTTCCTCCCAGAGTGTTCGGACAAAAGAGTGGACACCTTTTATTAGTTCCGGTAATTTGGGAAGTGTTTAGAGGCGAGTTTAATTGCTTGTTTTAAATGCAAGTATTTGTGTCAAATATTTATGGTTATCTATTAGGTTGATTTTGGTACGTATATATTTATTGATAATGTGTTATTATATATTATATTTGGTAGTGTTATTATGTATGTATATGGGTGTGTGAGAGTTTAACTTTATGATGGTACATGCTGGGTAGTTATCAGGAGGGAACTGTGTATAAAAGGGAGTCATTCGGTATATGATGGTTGTTACTGTAGGATGTTGGTGTATGTGGACAAGGTGATCAACCTGCGTTAGTTGATCAACATATGCTATAAATCCTAACAAGCTAGCTGGAGCTAAAGGAAATGGATAAATGGTTCCAGTTTCTGCCACTTCAAATAATAATTCCCCTTTTTTATATAACTAAAAGTGTTATTTAACCTCTAGTTCAAAATCCATCCAAAATAATACACTTGGAACATGACCATGTGTGTAAGGTTAACTGAGGGGGTTTCCATCCGATAACAAAGGTTGGAAACAAATCTCATGTGCATAGTCAAACCAACAACCGACTTACAAGTATTGAGTGTGTAGCCAAATCCTCTACAGTGTCGTACAAAGTCAGAAGGCTGTCATGGAGCACTGAAGCTGAAGAAACACTGTAAACAGCTCAGTGTTCCCACGCAGTGCACCGTGGCATCTGTCTAACATAAACTACTCTCTGGAGACTTGGAAATATGATTGCTGTCATTAATCTGCAGAGCCTATTCTAAACAAACTACTGTAAACCAACAGTAGTTTTGAAGTGGCTGGCAGGAAACAAGTGCAGAGCTATGGGTATAACAAGCAACCGAAGAACCAAGTTTCCCTTAGGGGACAATACAAGCAACTGAACTGAACTGAACAGTGAATTGCCAGCCAATTCATTTCAACTGAAAATTAACCACAACCACATAAAGAAAAAAAAGGCTTATGTGGCTTCTACGGTGAAAACTATACTTTTTCTTAATGTTTTCAGTCAACATTTATATGCATGCCTTACTGGTGCCTTATAAACTTAAAAAAAGATTAACGTTTGTATGTTTTTGGCACTTACTGATTGCTTCATGTTAAGGAGAATTATCTGACAAAGGTGCAAGGGCCATTTAACATTGCGTTACCAACACACACACACTTCAGAAAATAATGAGCGATCTCGTCCACCTGGTGAGATCACCATAACCTCTCTCTCTCCTATTAACACCATTAATCAGTTAGCCCCTGTTAATCAGCACAAACAAAATAAGTCAGATTGATATCACTGTCCTGGTGCCTGGCCCTTTGGCAAAGCAAAGTGAGATAAACGATGCATGTAACAGATGGTAGACATGCAACCAGATAGATCAGTGTCACCATGGACAGACCCTACACACTCACCTCTGGGATCATGTAGATGATGCTGTATTATTATCGTTAGGAAGCTGTTAGAGACTAAACAACAACTGGAAAACCACTAGTTTGATCCTCAAAGCAACCAAAGCAGAAACTGTCACCTCACCACAAAAATAAATCAACTTTTTCTCAGCAGATATTTCACGTAATCAGAAATCTTTTATTCCAATATTACGACAAATAATACAGTTGCTTATAAACGTTATTCAAATAAAACATTGTTCATCTCCCTGCACACACAAAAGTACATTCCATATCCTTATCTATCATGATGTATGCATTGCCATTGTTCATTCCTCTTAAAATATGATATAAGACACGCTATTATTGCCACCTTATGTTTACAGTCAATAACAGGTACAACTCCCATACAGTTCCATACATTGTTTAGTTTTTGATACATTGCATAATGCCAGCATCCTGCTCCTGATCAAACAGTTTTAAGCTGAACAGTCTGTTGTATCTAGAATCTACATTAACCTGTATATTCAGATTTTCACAGAAAAAAAATCTGAACTTGCCTAAAGCGGCTTCACTATCTCAGAGTGTGTTGTGTGCATAGGTTTGCTACAATTTTGTTATCACTGGAAAACTAAACATTGGTATTTTTTTTTTTACACAACTATGGTGAATGCATTTGCTGTCTTCTTGTAGAAACATTACATAGTTTTAGAATCTTCTTTAAACCCAGGGTCAGCGGTCTCTCGTTCTCTCTGGTCCTGTGGGAATCTGAAACATTAAAAAACCCACATGAGTCTGTGACATCTTCACCACCACACATATGTTAACATGATTATACATAGAGGATGTCAAAGGGAATTCATTTCTACTTCAACTCAAGAACAAAAACAATTATGTTTCTCAGCGAGGAACGGACTAATTATCCTACATGCACTTTTGTAAAATAAAACTTTAGTCTTTAAATTGGCTTTGTGCTTAGGCATATTGAAATGCCAGTGGGATGCATTATGGTGATTTCTGAAAGAAAAGACGCAGTTTTTTTTCCTTTGGACTCTGTCTTTTTCAGTTGCTTATGTGTCTCCTGCAGAGAAAAGCTTTGAATCACTGTCTGTCAAATTACTGCCGTATTTTCTAGCTCGATACATTACACGTCTGTCCTCCTTCTGGCAGATTGGAAATCTACCCTGAAGCCTTGGAACTACTTAGCAAGTGCTGTGATAGGAACTTTTATTTCATATGACACTAATGAAATCATTTAAGAAGAATCCACCTTTGTAGTGTAATATTAGAGTAGGCTCCATCTGCTTCTTGTTCTGTCTGTCTGTCACTTAAAGTAACTATTTTTTTTAAAGCTTTCTTGTTCTCTTCGGCTCACCTTATTCTACTTCTCCCATTGTAGAGGAGTTTTCCATTATGAAACATTTTAAGATGAATTGAACATATAGTGCTCGCTTCAGTAATATAATGTAATAGAGCTGTGGTTTGACTTTATAAAGCATAATGTATAAATTATCACCCAATTTTGTGTTAGACCAACTTCATTACCACCAGTTTTACACATTTTCTTGGAACATGATGGTCAATAGGCCTGATTTAAAGACAGCTAGCACAACATTTTCATCACAATTGTGTAAAGAGAAGCAAAATGCATTACTTAGGGAAGCTTTTTATTTGTAGCATTTAAGTGCTTTAATTATTCCATATAAAATTATCCCTATTTTTTTCCCCAATTTACACATTTTTTATGTACCTAAAAGAGGCTGTTGAATCAGTTGCCATTAGTGATCACCCAATTCTTGTTGCATTGTATGCGATACATGTTCCCCCAGAGTAGTGTGGCAGGGGAAGGGTAACCTAAGGCACCGAATGAGGAAGGGAGCACCTAATAAGTGGAAGAATTTTATTTTTCTCTTCTTACCAACAGGTGTTATTCATCTATTTTTACCCACTGACTTACATGGTTTTCCTCTGGTTTGATTTTAAAATCCTTACTGGTTGGTTGGTCAGTTTTTGCCTGACAATCACCAGACTACATTGGACTTTGGACTGGACTTTTGAAATTGTAGGACGGGAGGTACTATTGTTGCAGTTTTTGGGGTCTCCAATCTAAAATCATGGCCTATGACATCAACATACATCAACATACAACCGAACTGGCCCTGTTGTATGGGATGCTTTCAGTCTAATAATCCATGAAAAATGAATAACAGCATCATAATGACCTTTCCTTCTTTCTCTCACATATACATAATACATTTTTCAGCTGTTCCTTTATTCTCTCCCCATTCCCATACTTACAATTACAGCAGTGAGCAGGGCTTCTTCTTAACCTTGGTAGGCTGGGGGCACAGTACAGCGCGGATGGCCTCATCAAACACAGTCTTCAAGCCACGCTGGGTCAAAGCTGAGCACTCCAGGTATTTCACTGAGTCTATATGTACATACAGAAACACACACACACAATGGCCAACCAACATGAATATAAATACACATACTGTAGAAAAATAGCAACTATAAATAACGAAAAAAGGCTGAAATGAAAAAGCTCTAAATACTGCAACGGTATCTCATTTTTTACCACTTTTTATAAAACTTTTGACAGGACCTTTATCTGCAGGACGTATAGAACCTGCGATTGAACAGCTGTTGACACAACAGTTATATATGTGAACAAAGATGTCTCTAAAAACGTTCATATATTAACATAGTGTAGCCAAGTGTTGCTAAACAACAGCAGGTACCAACTACTCCATCATAAGTGGTTGGTTAGTTAGTTAGTGAGTTTCTGAAATTAATTCCTTGCATAGGTTTTTTGGCTGCATTATTATAACATTATGTATTCCATCAGATTACAATGAAATAAATCATGGATTGTAATTGAAAGTAATCTTAATTGATTATTTTGGGGCAGTAAAACAAGCTGTAAACAAAACACTTTCTGTCCACCTGCCCAATATAATCCCCAATATTCTGTTATCTTTCAGATCCAACACCTGAGAAAATAAATCTGGTTCTTTAGCAGCTAAATCTTCACTTTGATCACCAGCTATTCTAAACTGTTTTGGTCTTGGGCTGGTGGCGCTCAGTGTGCATAAAACAGCTTTTTAATGGACTGTTTTCCTGGAAATAGCTGCTAAAAGTTAACCAAAACAATAAACCAATACAATGAATTCAAATATGAAAAAAAAATACTCCATGGAATTGAAAGGACCTGCAAAGTTAGATTCTCTGAGGGTTTGTTATATTATCAACATAAAACTATAGATTAGTGAAGTATTAAAATCTGAAAACTAATTAAGGACCAGGGACATTTTAACTACTATACTTTCAAATTCAATATACCAACACAGTAAACGCAGTAATGGCAAAGAAGACAAAACACAAATCAGCTATTAAGATCAGAAAGGCGACAAACTTCCATCCAAAGTCTGAGAAGACACGAATGGATGGACATGAATGTGACTGACCTATCTCCTTAGCCAGAGCCAGGCCTTGAGGGTAGGTGATGGGAGACAACTTCTTCTCCTTCAGTTTCTCGATGGTATCCTTCTCGTCCCTCAGATCCAGCTTGGTGCCCACCAGGATGATTGGAGTTGAGGGGCAATGGTGGCGAACCTCTGGGTACCACTGACAGAGGACAGAGTGAAGGCAAAAAAATATAAAAATTAGAAGAGAGACGGGGCGGCTGAGACACGAAGAAAGAAAATGAATGCGAATGAGAGAGATGAAGAAAACGACAGGGGGTGAAGGGAGGTGAGACGAGAAAGTTGGAAGCTAGAAGTTAAGAAATGGTGTGAGAAGTAGAGGAACCATGTGGTCTGGTTTCTTAAATTTCATAATAGAAGTCTTAAGTTGCATATTACATGCTATAGGCACAGTGTGGAAAATAGGGTTAGGTTTAGGTTCTGTAAATGGGTTTTTTGCTCAAGCAATAAGAGTTTCATCCCCAACTTGAAAATAATTTCTTAACCTGAGTGAAGTATTCATTTTCTGAGCTATCCTCCACTCTTTACCGCCTTCTTCTTCAACAATTTCTCTTAAAACTCTCTCTTGCATACCCAGGCACGTACTTTCTCCTCTCCCTCTGATCTCTCATTTGCTTGCCTTCTCACCTCATATCTTTATGTACCTCTACAAACCTCCCCCTCTTGCTCTATCTCTCAAAGTCCTTTTACTCTTTGCCTCTTTTATCCTCTTTCGATCCATTTTCCTCAACGAGAAAATGAGAGATGCTATCTGCTTAAAAAGTAAGTACATTCTGTTGGAGGGCCCGCAGGCCAGTGATAACTCTTGTTTTTGATTGGCAAATCCAACCTGCTTAGTGAAGAGCTCTGCTCACAAGCTTGACATTTTGGGATTATGGGTATTACCTGATGAATCATGCTGCTGCTTCTTTAGGTGAATTCTTTTTTAAATCTCCTAGCATGTTGTGTTAACATTTTAAGCCACTGTGTAATACAAATAAATGGATTCCTTTAGTCTCCTTCTCCCTCTTCAACTTCTACTATCTGTGCCTCTGACATTTCATTAAAATACATTTAAATTCCATTTCTACATGCTATCTTGGTCATATAGCCAAGAGGGACGTTCTCTGGTGGAAGTTTCTAAACTTATCAAGTGGATATTTCCTGAGTTTGTTCTTTACTGCAACTTCATAACAGAGCTGTAGACTTGAGAGTTAAGTCACGTCCGCAAAAATGAGGACTTGAGTGATGACTCCCTGAGGACTGCATTTGACTTGAGACCTGGGAGCAAAACAATCAAGTTTTGATGGTAAAATCTCACAATAGAAAATGACCTAAACAGTCTCAGGCAAGCCTACAGCTTTTATATTTAATAATTAGGCCTTTGCATTTAAAGTACTGAGTCTTCACTATGTAATTACACGATAAACACAAATGTTGTGTAATTTTAATGATCAGCTGTCAGAGTTTTTAAAAACCTACATTCAGATTTCCTGTTTGCTTAAAAAGACGTGAGACTTGACTAGGACTTGAATTAATACTTACTTAATACTAAAGATTTAAGACTCAGTTTGGACTTGAGACTTGAGATCCAACTTAGATTTGTCTTAATTGACTTGGAACTTGATGCTTGCCTGAAATGACTTGAGACATGCTCAGAAAGACTTGGAGTCAGGATCAGTTTAGACTTGACTTAAATTTGTCTCAAATGACTTGAGATCTTGAGAGAAAATTGACTTGGACTTGTCATAATTTACTTTAAACTTGACTTAAGACTTGCTCTAAAAGATGAGATGCAACTTGGACTTGCTCTTAAATATTTGACTTAATCTTCACTGACTTGAAACTTGAGTTGGACTTGTCTCAGTTGACTTGAGACTTTATTTTGACTTGTCTTTATTGACATGAAATTTGATTTTAGATGTTTTTTTCAAACAGAAGATTTATCATTGCTCTAAAATATTTGAGATATGACTCTGAGTTGTCTTCAGTGACTTGAGAGATGAACAGACGGACACCAGATTAGACGATTTAGATGCTTATTACTTTAATTTTGATTTCTCTGGATTGACTTGAGACTTGACATGAGGCCTGTTTAAAAGCGCTTCAGATTTGACTTAAACCTGAGACTTGAATAGTCTTGAATGGCATGACTTGGACTATATAAACACATGTACACTGTTAGTAGTCAGTACTGATTATACAGTGAGCTGGGCACTCATTTGGGTAATTCTGTGACCTCTTGAGCATTTATCAGGTTGTTTATGTTATCCAACAATGTCACAATCATTAAACAAAAGATCTAATCTCCCTTTAATTGCTTAAAACGATTGTTAACCCCACAGTAATCTTTCTGCCCTTGTGTCTTCAGTTGATTGTGAGTCTTGTAATGTTGCACAAAGTGATTATTCTCTTATCGGTGATGACTGAGTGAACAGGATGCTGGTCAGTCAATACTCCATTTTGTCATTATGCTTTGATTTGCTTGACATTTAGCTGATCTAGTGCTTTGCTGTCAATGGTTGTTAACCTGTAGACACAAAACTTGAGCTCTCTGAGACTGATGCCTGGTGGATTGAGAGGAACAGGTTTGTCTAACTCGTCCCTTAAAGGGCCATACTCAGAGTAGGTCCACTGGAGGTTTCCACTTGTATAAGTTGCATACTCGGCTATACAAATGGCTCCAAACTAGTTGCAATGTGATAAAACATGCTTGTAGGTGCATGTCTTTACACAGAGTTTTGTTTCAAATATGCAAAGTTTCTTTGTACCTTCAGTGTTTCTCAACAAAATGCACAGAGGTCTAACAAATGTGTCGAAAGCATTTCCTTCCTCATAAAGAAATTGCAAAGCTGATTTTGTAAGATTTTTAAATCCTGCCTTGTTTGCAGACTGTACGTTTGCCAGGTAACAGTCTTAGCTTGTCTTCTTGCCTGCCTTTGTTGGTGAATTGCTGTATTTCTTGGTACATTACAGCCACATGTGGCCTCGATCATCGGGATAGTGTGAAACCTTTGGTGGGACCATGTATCACGTCACTCAGGAGACAAAACGGGGACCCAAAAACTGCTCCATAGTGCTAACTGAGGGACAGAAACTACCCTTGAAACGAGCTCAGAGACATTTTCCACAGCTAAAAAGTGACCATGTGACATTTCAATTGAGGGACAGGCAATTAAATACTGTGCTCTAAAAGATAATTGAAATCATCTAATATAACAAGTCACTTCTACGAACATCATTGGTTGAGACCATTATGTGCAATTATAAATCCATCAAATGTTTAGTTTTTCATTAAGGGTAATGTAAATTAATCTATAATGTATACCTATCATCTGAGTTCAATATCTGAAATTGTACATCTCTATATGGACAATTTGCTTGATCTGAAATGAATCACAGTGTAGTGACACTTGGTTTCCTCCTCCTCTTTCTTCACCACTCTGACTAAAGATAGCCAGTGTTGAGGAATATCGCAGAAGACATATAATCAATCTCATGCATGTGGTTCATTTTACGTGGGAACAGTTCTCCTATCCCTATCCCTGTCCCTGTCTATTTCTATATCTATATCTATATATAGAGTTGGATAAAATTTAGTCATTTGCTTTGTTTCTATTCTACCAGATGCATTTTAATGTTATGTCTACTTGATTTAATATGAGAAAATCTGTATAAGTGAAAGACTATTTATTCAGGTAACTTATAAAGGTTGATATAACAATTAATGAGACTCACCTTAGCTCTGACGTTCTCATATGACGCTGGACTCACAAGAGAGAAACAGATCAGAAAAACATCCTGGAAAGACAAAGGAGAAAGAAAATGTGGAGAAAGTTAGACTGTGAGAAACACGAGTGAAAGATGTTGTACATGTTAGATAGGACCATACAAGGCTATGTTATACAAGTGTATGCATTATAATGTACAGTAGTATGTTATAGTATTCTATACTTGCAATGGGATGATTATGTATACAACTAACTTCTTCACTAATTTTATTACAAAAGGCATTTTAATCTTTTCCTATTGTGGAGAAACATGTTTTTCTTAACCCTTACATGTTGTTCAGGTCAAATCTGAGGCATTTTTACATTTGAGAACCTAAACATCATTATTTTAGCCTGAAGTTACCCAAAATAAACAGAAATCGAAATATTTGAAAGGTTTTTTTGTTTTGTTTTGGGGTTTGTTTGTTTTTATGTGCACCTGATTTTAGTATTGAAACATTTAGTATTGAAAAATATTGTTGCATTCTGCACGTTAAATAATATTCACTGAAATCATGATGGGTGTCATGTTCTCCTGTTTTATGTAACGTGACCATAATAAAGTGTGAGAGCGACTGTTGTTTTCTCCAAAAACAAATAGCGCTAAACCTAAAGAAAACACTCTCTCTGCTCTTGGAAAATTTAATGAAAGATGAATCATCTTATTATTAAAGACTAAAATAGATTAATGCTTCAGAAGTTGCCCAGAGACTAATAATGAGCAGAGACCATGAAGGCTCAGAATATTATAGTGCTTTACCAATTGTTGGCCACTAGGGGGCATCAGAAACGAGCAACACTGTCATAGTGTTACCAAGTTGACATGTTAGCACATTTGATTATAGTATTTTACACATTCAGCTGACATAGAGCAACGTTTGCATTCATGTGAAGTCATGTTTAGGTCCACTTGGAAAATGTTTGAAATGAGTCAAATATTCACTCTGCTTTTACATCTGTTTCCATAAGTAAGTATTTGTCTCTTTAGCCACTAAATGCTCCACTAGCTATAGTTGCTAACTTTATCTGAATGTAGTTTGGTGCTGAGCAGGTTGTTTACAGTGGATTTTAACAGACTTTTTTTTTGCTATTAAACAGCTGCCTGCTGTGGTTGAAAACCAGGTTTGCCACTGTAAGTGATCCTGTTAACATTGTACGTAGCCATGTGAACCATTTTTAATATAAAATGATTAATTATAGCTGCTGGAAACTGTGCATTAAGCCTCTTGAAGCAAGTACTAATTAATGGGTCAACATGCTTAGCTCTGTATTTATGTTCTTTTGTCTAAGATTTGTGCATAACAACAGATGTGTAATATGATGAGGGTTTCATCTAGAAATCATGACTTATATTGTAAAAGTGAAGTAAAAATATCTGGTGGTCTTCACACATATGGCAGCTTTCGCAGTAACCGCTCCATCTCTTTCTCTTTTCTTTTCCTGCCTTTTAATTTAATGGGATGGAGATCATTCAGCCAGCAGTGTTGTAAATGGATCTGGCAGTTGCAATCTCAACTCTCCCGGGTTTCACAGCAGCAGATAAAGTGGATTTCTACCTTTTTAATAAATGGTGCCTGTGTATGTGTGTGTGTATGTGTGTGTGTGTGTGTGTGTGTGTGTGTGTGTGTGTGTGTGTGTGTGTACCGTCTGTGGGTAGGACAGTGGGCGAAGCCTGTCGTAGTCTTCCTGTCCAGCTGTATCCCAGAGGCCCAGGTTGACTGGCTTGCTGTCCACCATCACATTAGCTGAGTAGTTGTCAAATCTGTTGGGAGCACAGAAGGTCAGCGATCAATCAATCAGTCTGTGAGTCAGTCTTTAATTTAATTGATTATTTAAACAATCAATCATTTGATTTATAAATGCCATAGAAATGCCATCACGCCAAGCAAGGGTCTCATTGTGAGACATCAGTCATCTACTGGCCTGTGACGTTATAAGAAAGTATTGAACGGATATCTGAAGGGAGATTCTTTTTTTAGGGAACACATGGAAAATAAGATGATTGGTGTATTATAAATTATATAATGAAACAATTTCTTTTCATTCATTTATGTACCCATTTTCAAAATAGGGACATTGACATCAGACACATATAATGATTATTTAACTAATTAGTTGTAAACATACTATTTTTTGTCCAATTAATGAGACAGTTACTTTTGATATTTAACTTTTAATTTCCTTGTTCCCTGTGTTTGTTTCACCTAAAAAAAATTAAAAAATAACAACAAACAACTGTCCAGAGACTTTGGCCTCTGTTGGTTACATATATCTGTGTTGAGGAAATAGGTTATAAAGTGTCCTGTACAGTAAAGATTATGATGGTTAAGCAGCACTGCCCCCCTGAGGTTTACCTTAAACATTACAGTCTAATTTAGCAGCTTTTAGTTTTTGTGTTTTGTGTTCCTAAACTTTCCTCTGGACCTATGCTTTGTACTTGTGCTGCTACACATAACAAAACATAAACAATTACCAGGTAACTTCAGCTAAAGAGCACCATGTGCAATTAAATCCAAAATACTTTAATTGTTCTCTAGGGGAAAATATATAAAATAATATTTTTAAAGTCTCATATATACAATCTAAATACACTATTTACAAAATATAAGGATACAACATTTAAAATCTTGACGATATGTAGAGTAAGTGTTGATTGCATTAACTTGGGTTGTATAAGTTTCATTTTTCGCAACATGCATGTACACATACTCTTTTTTAGCAACATCCTGCTTCACTGTCATGCTTAAATTTAGAGATGCTATCGTATCGCTTGTTCTAGCCTTTCCACACTCAGTAGCAGTCAGGTCTAGAGTGAATCTACAAAACAGTTCTGTTTCTTACTTGTTTCATTTGTTTATTTCAGGGTCATTTATCTGATCTTATTATTTTGGTTTAAACTTATATTGCTATTTTAATTTTTGCAACTTTCTTGCCTTGTGTCATTATTGCCACTTGTAGTGCTGAAATGTTTAAAACTAGTGCCTTGCTCATGGGCAGTGACACATTAATAGTTAAGGGAAGGAAATGTGTTTGTCATTTACCTTCTTCTCTTATTACTTGCAAGGTTTTAACCAGGTAAGCTTTTAGGAAGACAAGTTTTCATAGCCTGTAGGCTGCTGCCAGCCCAAACCTGTTGGTGTTATTGCCATCAGATATCTGCAGATGCACTGCTGTGTGTTTGTCTTCGTTACCGTGTGCAGTTGAGTTTCTAACATTTGTCCATGTGTGCACACAATTGCATTGCATTGAGTGTTGATATGATGTGCAACAACATGTTTTTTTTTTTTTTAACTTTGTACAATTTATGTCTTTCATACCTTCAAAGCGAGAGAGTGAGAGAAAGAGAGAGTGTGCCTGTGTGCGTCATACTCACACTGTAGGAATGTACTCCCCGGGGAAGGCATTGGTTGTGTAGCTGATGAGAAGACATGTTTTCCCCACAGCTCTAAATCACACAAGTGAAAACACATACAGTAAGAAATTATGAAAAGGCAACAATGTTTTAGGCTATAAGAGTATAATTAAAAGAAAGACTGAAGATGGTGGGACTGCAGGGGGAAAAAACTGTTATATAAGCTGTATCCAAGTTCCACAATAACATTACATTTTCAAAGTGTACCGTCTTTGGAGTTTGTGTACAAGGAATTACAATACTTCGTGTTTTGCAATAAAAAGAAACAGGGTGAGATGTGCACCGGTAGCTATGAGTAACTCAGGGGCTTAAACATCCGGTTCAACTTTACAAATAAATACAATCATATTTCAGCATTTTCCATAGTATAGTTTCTAGCTATGAGCTGTGAGTATCAATGTTTTTTTGCAGTATGCATTGTAGTATGACATCTTTTCCACGTCACATACTTAAAACCTATGAGTCAAACTATACTTCTGTAGCGCCCCTCATACAGGTTGGTACTTTATAGATGACTAATAAAACAGTACAAACATACACAGAACATCCGATTTGTGACAAATGCACCCAAGAAATATTTAACTAACTACATAAAAAATGACAAAAGACTATGTTAAATAATTAGCCAGTAATAAAAAAAAAAACCCAAATAATACAATACAATTAAAGATTAAGTAAAATAAATTAAGTCCATAAACTATTAAAATCAAAAGCCACGTTACATAGGTGGGTTTAAATCTATTAACACTTCAGGTGGACTGTTCCAGCAGCTCGGAGCATAAAAAACTACATGTGTCCTCACCAACTGTTTTTTTGTCCTAGAACAACTTAAAGACTCATGCCAGAGGACCTGAGGGGTTGTACTGTTAAACATTGCAAGCATGGCAGACAAGTAAGCCAGTGAAAAACCATGAAGTGCTGTTTAAACAAATAAAGTAACATTTTAAAATCAATCTGAAAACTCACAGACAACCAAAGTAAGACTTTAAAGACGTAGTTTGAAGAATGGATACAACTAGTGAAAAGACAAAGAAGAAGCGATGTGATGAGAGAGTTAAAAGGCTGATCATTCATATACAATATCATGAGTTTATGTTTGAATAGTTCACAAACAAACTTGAAATATTTGACAAAACCTCAGATGCATTAGCGTGTTTATAACAGGAGCACAGTGAGCATCTGGTGTCAACCACCACCGTGATGAAACGGCACGTCTGCTGCGTGCAGGAGATCATCAGACATGTATCGACTAGCCCAGTTCTTAGTTTGTTCCAGAGCATAGCTGTCAGCGTTTCAGCAACAACACCAGGACTCGTGCCCTGTCTTCCCTTATAAGAGGGGCAGAAAAATGCAGATAATGTTCGGGGCAAGTCTAATTGGGAACAGGTTGTCAGGGTGTTGCCTCAGCTTTGTTGCTTTTTAATCAAACAAAAGTTGATTGTGAAAATCCATCCTGACTGACACCAGGTGATAAAGGCTCCAAAACTGCACATGTAGCTTTTAGAACCATATGTTCATCGTATGGTATGGAGTTCACATTTATCATGTTCCTTTTATGTAAATTTTACGCACACAATAGTTGTAAGGCAAGCTCTAAATCCCAGTAAACAAAAACAATGTTCTTCCTAAAACCGTATAGTCTCAACTGGCTTCTTACAATAAGTGATTTGGCCTTTTTATCTGCCATAGTTCGGATTTTGACTGGGCTCCTATTACTGGTTTAACGTAGGTGGGGAAAAGATGATGTTACAATATTAATAAAATTCAACAGTAGAGGAAGGATTACAGAATTGTTTGTCTGTTGTTTTACTTGTGTTGCCAAGGAGACACAAATTTGATTGAACCGCGCCCTCACAGTCCTGAAGAGGCCGAAGTAATATCTAACTCATATTAATACCTACAGATGTTTTACTTTTTAACTTTATATTTTGATGCCTCTCCCTTAGTAACAAACATTACTTGCTAGAGCTGTTAGCTGCCTCTCACATTCTTCATCACCAGGTGACATTTACTCCGTTGCCATAGAGTGAGAAGTTTCAACATGCATATTTTCATTTTTTTTTGTTTTTTTTGCCAAGGTTCAGATTTCAGGTAAATAAAACATCTGCCACTTTGCTGTTGTTTGAAGTACTTACAACATTTTTTTTTTTTTTAAACTAACCCCTTACCATAACCCTAAAAAAGTCTATTAAAACTAAAACAAGTTGCCCAAAATATCAATGGACAGGTTCAAGCGCTTTGAATAAGAGTTCTTAAAATGTATAAGTAGAAGACAGTTGAGTAATGATATATAAGAATGCTTCGGATGTGTCCAATATCACTCAATGTATAAACATGTATAAACATACTGTACTAAAAAATGTCCACAATGGGGCATAAAATGTAATATCCATATCACATACACTAGGTTTTTTTTTTTTTTAAACCACCAGTTCAGTCCTTCATCTTTGATTTTGACAATTTTCAGTCACAGGACACAGTAATGATGATTCATTAGTTTCAGAAACCTCAACATACCGCTTATTGTGCAGTGAACTGAATGTTCAGGGAGTGATATGAGGCGCAACATATGTGCTGATAAAACTAAACTAACTTCATTGCTAAATACCGCTAGAGATAACTGAAGAAATGTATCTGTGGGTTGACTGACTCTTTAAAGAGATTAAAAAAAAATCCCACTCAAAAATGACTTTGTATTTTATGCTTAAATGTAAAAAAATGTTCAGAATACACAGAAAGCTGATTCAGGGTGTAAAAAGGCTCTCATCATAGAGGATGGCATCTTAAAATGGCCGGCCCAGGAACGAGATGACTCAATAATCGTATGAGCAGCTGTCAAGTAAGAAAAGCAATGGGTGCATGTGTGTGTGTGTGTGTGTGTGTGTGTGTGTGTGTCTGTTATGTGTGTGTGTGTGAGAAAGAGAGAGTACTTCTATCTTTGTGAGGTCCAACTTGACTAGTTTGAGTTAGATTACATTTCTCAGGTTGTGACTTCAACAAATGGTGGTTAAATTGTTAAAAGGTTAGGTAAGGGGTTGGTCATACCGTTTTCATGTTAAAGATTAATGGTTATAGGAATGCGTTTGGTTGTGCATTATGTCAGTAAAAGCCCTCACAAATATAGAAATACAACCGTGTGTGTGTGCGCGCTGTGGTTGGACATGAGTCAAAAAAGGAACTGATCTGTTTCAGAAGCAAGCGTCAGGGTTGAAAACAGGAACCAGCCAAGCTGAGCTATCAAGAAGGGGAAAAAACTCTTATACCTCTGATCTCTCTCTGTCTCTTTTCTTCTTAATCTGGTTTTCCATCAACTTTTCTGTCCCCTGCTGACACCATCCTACATAATCTGGTTTCAGCTTGGCAAACTCTTCAAAGAAAATTCATTCTCGCTCTGCCTCTGTTTCTGTCTCTCCGCTCTTGATCCCCATTCTGCATCTATGTTACGTATCTCAATCTTCTTTCCTCCACTGAGATGTTCTTTCTTTTTCTCCCTGTCTTGCTTTATGTCAGATTTAGCCTGCCATTTATGACCATGTATCCTTCACAACAGCATACTTTTTCTAATTTCTTCTTCTTCTTTGTTCGAGGCACCCATGTCTCCCTTCAGTTGGTCTATTTTAAAAAGCAGAAGTACAGAGTAAAAAAGGCCTCGAGCAGAAGGAGTAAAAAAAATGTCAACCTGAACTCAAACAAAAAACAAAGTGAGATGAAATTTAAATATGTACATCATGTCTATTAGTCTAAAAGTTTCCAAAGCAGGGAAACTGAAAAGATTAAATATGTTTTCCTCTTCATTTAGTTTCATTAGTTCATTAATTTTTCCATTTTGTTTCACTGTATTCAAATTTAAAGGACCAGTGTGTAGGATTTAGTGGCAGTGGTGAGGTTGCAGATTGTAAACAACTGAATACGCCTACCCTCAGCAAGCGTATAGGAGAACTTATGGGGGCCGTGAAACTCAAAACACAAAAGACTCTTTAGAGCCAGTGTTTGATTTGTCCATTCTGGGCTACTGTAGAAAAATTGAGATCTCTGACCTCTGTGGAAGAAGACTTACTCCCTATGAAAATATAAAGGGCTCATTCTAAGTATTTGAAAACACAATGATTCTTATTTTCAGGTGATTACACACTAATTAAAACATACTTCTAAATATTACATCCCATTAATGCCAAGTCCTTTCTGTAGTATAACCAGCTTGGGGTTGGGTGGGAATGTGTGACATCTGATTTGTTCTCCTAGAGACAGAAGAAGATCCACCTTTTTTAGACTTGCTCTATTTTTTAAGTTTGAAAAGTTTGAAAAATAAACTCATCCTGCTATGTCTGAAAAAAGCACATACATACATTATCTCTATCAGCTATATTATATGTACCTATAGCTTGGACAGTTGGGATATCCACTAGATTTTGTAACAGAGCACTGTGGGTTTGAACATTTGGCTACACAGCACTAGTTTGTAATGTCTGAACCACTGGTGGGCCTCTCTTCTTAAAGTTGAAAATGTATTGTAATTTCCAACTAACTAAAATGTTATTGAAACAGACCATCGATCCATCCAAAACAGGCTAACACTATAACAATAACAAGGCCATAAATGCCTTATGTTAACTTATAGGCGACAGATACTCGCTGAGAAAACGACTTCCCTATAATCTCAGACCAACTTCCTCCTCTGTTTCTGTTAATGGAAGCTATAAATGTCTTTTCTGACATCTGGTTTAGTCACACAGACAAACATACACATGTTCACATGTCACACAAACAGAGCAGCTGCCGAGACTATCTCAACCAGGTACATCTGCATAGATTTCACCTTCAGTGAAACTGGTGGAGCCCCAAAATTAACAGTAGAAAGGTCAACAGCTACTATATACAGCAAAGAAAATTTACAGTGAAGAAGTGTTGAAGCAGGATGCCATATTAGTTTCTACCAGAGCTGATCAAAAACTAAAAAAATCATGATAGAAATTACTCATAGCACCACCAGCCTCAACTGACAGCTTCTCGGTTCACATGGGGCCAATGGAGTCTCTCAGAGGTGCTAAAACATTTCTTAACCAGGCAAATCAATACTGTGAGTGAGTGAATACCCCAGATGTGAAACTGGGCAGAAATCTTAGCTCTACCCAAATTACTTTCTCTGCATTCCTTCACAATATTTCCTCCTTTTTTGTGTATGATTGAAAGCTGGGTCAAGGTCTGGACATGGTCACATGCTGTAATAAAATACAACTCATTTTATGTTTTTGACGTAAGAAGTCAAGAAGTATGCAACATGCTTGGCATTCAAGTGGCTGACATTGTGAGAAAACTCTTGCAAGGCAATTGACTATAACTAGCGCTGTCTGGTCCATTTTTTAAAAATGGTATAGGATTTAGCTGTTTTTGGATTCCAGTGATATTTCATGGTCCGGACTCTTTTCATTTGTGGTTCTGTGTTGGAGGAATGAGCTACCACACAGTGGACTGGCTCCCTTGGAAGAGTTGTTTAGATACCGATACCAGTATCGTAAATGCCGACAATACTACCTACATACCAGATCGGGTATCAGCGAGTATGCCGGTTTATGCATCAATCCAATACCAAACATTTTTTTATTAATCTTTTAAGTAGTGTCACACCCAATAAAACAGCTGATTTCCTGGTAATCAATTTTTCTTTGCTGCTCCAAAACAGCAGTCCACACTACAAACTGTGAAGTATAGCCAGAGGCAACAACTTTCAGACTCAGGAAGAAGAATTGATATCCAGTAAATAATGTAACGTTAGCTGTTAGCAAACCGTCAACTTCTTGGCAATATTTTAATCTGGAAAGTCCCACCAGTAAAACAGCAACGTGTATATTACCCAAGGGTTTAGTGTCACAGGGTGGCACTAGTGGTGCTAATTTCAACACCATCACCAACACCAAGTTTTTTAACACGTATCACATGAAAGATAACAATCATGCCACATCCATAGATGGTTTGTTGTATACAGCTGTCTATTTATTTATTATCAAATGTTGGAATCAGTATCGAGAAGGAAAAAATGTTAATGGAACCTCTCTATCCTATGTTGCATTCTAGAAGCCCCTGAAAACTCTTCTATGGAACACTTAGCCCCTTGAACCTTTCAACTCTTGTTTGATTATTGCGCTACTTTCTCGTGGTATTTCGTATGCACTTCCAGTCATTTCTTACATTAATTAAAAAAATAAGATACAAGAAAACAAAAACCATCCAAAAATGCTCCTGTGTACTCTTCTCACTGCACTTGTGAGTCAGCTACTTGAGAATTTGCACCATGCCTAATTTGAGTCACTGTCCTCTAATGCTATATCGACTTGCCCCGCTTGTAAGTTGCTTTGGATAAAAGGGTCTACCAAACGTCAATATACCATTAAAAAAAAAAAAACATCAGGATATGTCACAACTTGTGAACTTCAGATATATTTGGCTACAGTACAGTGCAAGTGCTGATTTTCAGTTTCAGGATTTTTTCGTCAGCACTTTCCCCTCATTGTAACGGTTTAATTTCAGATGCAGTGTCAAGGAGTACAACGGCAAAAAAGGAACAATGTCTCACTGTCCAAATACAGAGCTGGCCTTTACCTCTCCCCCATGATTTTAAATCACAGTGGTACATTCAACACACACACACACACACCAGGAAACTCAGATCACACAAGGAAATGCCGCTACCTGTGTGCAACCTGTAAATGTTAAATTCTCTGTTTACTGATCTCTTGCAGATACATCTACTTCCGCCTGACAGTTTCTCTCATCATGACAACCAGAGTCTTGCCCAACTTTCAAGGATAAAAAGTATGTACGACTTAGTCTTTCTGATGTGGTAGACGACACATTGTCCAAACTTGTTCTGAGGTAGTTTTTTTCAGACTTTCGAGCCAACAAATCCGCCAGGATTTCTAGTATTAAACAGTGCAATAAAGGTCAAATGCAAGAAAAGTTTGTCTTCCTGTTTTTTCTTGTCTTATAAGAATCTCTTTTTTAGCACATCTTCTACTTTAAATCCACAGTAAGGAGTCTGTGCTCTGAAGCTTGTTGCGTTGCAGCATTTTCCTGCATGTTGTGGCCTGTGTCATCCAGCACCCTCACTCTGAATCAGCACTGTCAAACACACACCTCAAGATGTACACGTAACACTGAAATAACTACCCTCAACTGCCCAAGCAGTTTACAAGTACAGCAGCCTTAAAGTTTTTTGACTAAATATCATATTACACAGCAACATCACTGCGGAAGTTGATCTAACTGTCACTCAGGGTTGTCCACGCCATATGCAAATTTGTGACATATTCATCAAATAATCCTCAATTCTGAGCCTACAGGGTAAAATATCACCCTCATGCATCAGCTGAATTAACACTTCATGATTCAGTAAGAAGGCAGCTTAAGCTTTAACAAGGTAGGTAAAGTAAAAATAATGGCGTACCCATCTCCCACGACAACACATTTGATAGCCTGCATCCTGTTCCGTCTTGTGCTCTTCAGTCTGAGAGAAACAGAGACAGAGAGGAAGGTTGAGAGCTCAGCATGCAACTACAGGAAATTGTTACACACCTCCCTCACTCACAGCAAAGTAGGCAGCAAAGGGAGGGCCCTTTACCTCCTTCTCTTCTCTCAGTTTTGCACTCACATCTTCTTCCTGTTTTGCTGTTTCATTTTTTTGTCCTCTACATTGCAGAACTCGTGCAAGAAAGTAGAAATTGTTGAGTGAATGATGAAAAATGACTCTTTTGCAACAGATAATAATACATATACATGTGAAATGGCTGTTTTGAAGAAAAAACACTCAAGTCCTTGTTTAAAGTTTGCTGTGGTGTTGGATGTTCATTGATATCCCGGGATATCGTTGAGCACACCGACACAGAGTGGTGTCTGAGACAGTGGACTGACTCAGAGCAAATGAAATGGAGCCATTTTATACAGTAAGACCAAGGCAGTGATCAGCAAAGAAACAAAAGGCAGGAAGGGAGAGCATTTGCATTCAGACCTTACAGTGTGACACACAGGCAAGATCAAGGGATAACTCAGTGGGGGAAGGTGGTTCTTACTTAGGTGGTCAATTAACAATGTTAATTTGAAAGCGTCACAACAGGAGGAGGGTCTACATTCAGACAAAAGCCATAGATTAAATCATCAGGGGACAATAATGATCCAGGGCTGTGATGTCACTAGATCAAGGTGTTGTTCACAGGTGTCACTTGATTACATCACATCTCTGGCCAAACGTGGATTTCTTCGTCAGCTGCATATTGTTTCAAAAGGGGTGAAGTGCTGCAGTAACAACAACTCTGGACTTTATTTAGACTTCCTCCTTTGTACTCTTTGCAATCATGCGTGCATATGCACCACACGCACAGAAATACACACACAGAGAAACACACACACATACAGAGATCTGTAGTTCAGTTTAATTATAGTTTTTATGAAGTTTGATATACATGTGTAGAGGGATTAAACAATTAAAAGTAAGAAAATACAATTTTAAAATACTGATACAAAAACACATTGTCCAACTAATTGTTGTACAGTGGTAATAACTTTAATATAACTGTAATATTTATTATAACCACTAGATGGCATTTCTGCATCAATTATGTGAATAACCTTACAGTAAGATCAGCTTTATAGCTGTTGAATTGGATATTGTATTTAATTGACACACATTTGATGAAAAATCCAGATAAAACATACATACTGTGTGTTCCAGTAATGATGAATGTTTCAGTGGCTTCTCAGAGAGAAAGATGAGTACTTTAATCCTGTTACAGTATAATACAGTTAATCCAGATTATTTTTCTTTTATAATAATGATCTAATATTGACTTGCATATGTCATGTTTTCACTGTTCTGGAGGAGCAGATGCTACAGATGATTTTTAGTGGCATCCTGATGAGAGGAAGGTTGTAAGTGTTCGAGGCACTGTGTGTACGACCGCCCTGTTCTCCTTTCACAATTCAACCCGAGTTACTCCACAACAATAAGACAAGAGGAAAGGGGATCTTGTCTTCAATATATATATTGAATTTGAAGTTTAAGGTTAATAAACTGGAAATGTGTCTGGTGCTTCTCATGTAACACCAAATGATAGGAACGTGAGGGATTTAACCAATGAGGCACTGTGTGTACGACCGCCCTGTTCTCCTTTCTAATGCTAATTTCTCCTTTCTTAACTAATGCCTCAACAGATGATGATATTCCTGGCTTTCGAAACTCACATCCTGGCCAGTGTTTTGCAACTAAATTTCAAAACACTCTGTCATCTCAAAGTTTCAACCTCTGACAGAGGATGTAATCGGTGTTCTATCAAACAGCGGGGATATACAAAACGTCACATTCAAGCCACAGAAGCATGTCAATTGTGTTTAATAAACTTAAAATGAAGGACCATCACCCTCCTTGACTCCCTCATTTGTAAATATTGATCCTATCAATAAGATTTTACTTTGAAGGGTCTATGAGTCATTCTTTTTGGCTTTGTGCTGATGTCAGTTTGACAGTGAGATGTATGGGGAAGAGGTGTGGTTAAAAGAGAACATCGACTTCATTCATCTGTTATTGCTCTGTGTGCAGAGGTAGCCTGCGTATCTGAACATTTACATCTGACTACTGTGGCTTGTTCTGGGGGTTTTTTTCTCTTCTTTTTTATTGGATATCAATGACTGATTGCCAAATGGGTAAGACTTATTTTGCTTCTTCTCTCTCTTTTTATTGCTTTTTGTCACATTTCAAATTGTATTTTAGGATCCACAGTAACTCTAAAACATTCTTTGGCATTTTATTATAAGACTAAGAGGGCTGATAAATGTACTATTTACACCACTTGTTGTAGGATAAGGCAAATATACAACAGTATTAATGAATATCACCTGTGTCATTTAACTGCATAAACTGGTCTTTAACTTATTATCACACATAATGAGATAATTTATTATCCTGTCATTGTTAATGGGTGTTTGTTTGTGCTGCAGCCCTAATTAGTGTCGCTTATCATACCAATCTGTGAACCTTTTATTCTAAAGTGCACCTGCTATGGTTCTTCTCTGCACATTAACATATTTCTACAGCTATGATGAAACAAATGCACTTTAAAAAAAATGAGATACATTCTTTGTGGCTTGACCCATTAGTGCACCTGGACTTGAGATTATTGGTATACTGCTCACCGTCATGTGGACACTGGTGAGACCATAAACAGGGCATACATTGCATATCTATGCTGAAACACGGAAGAGTCACACTCTGTTTGACAAGAATCACAAGGGCAGACATCACTGATAATAATATAAAAAACAGAAGTTCCTATTTCTGGTTAGACGTCTAAACACTCCACTTTTAAAGTCATAGTGTCAAGTTTGCTTTGCTCCATGGATATGTTTTAGATCAAGACCAGAATCCACAGTGATGTTGAGTTTGATGACATGCCTGTGTACTTGTTGCACAAGCTCTTTAAAGGAAGGGTGGAGAAGTGGAAGTCAGTCCTGCGGTCAGATCATTAACAACAAACAGCTTAATTATCTCGAAGGGAAGCGTTGATGCTAACCTGACATCTTACAAGGGTGTATGTTTGTTTTTCACTCAATAACTGAGTGAACATGAGCTGCTGTCCTCCACCCTCCTACAAAGCACAAACTCTAAGGTCTATTTTAAATGGTATCAAAAGTCCTCTGTTGTGTTTATCATCCGGCCTACTATGCTGATGAGAAATTAATTTCTATTACTTCGGTCTGCTGGCTAACGTTCCAGTCAGTCCTTTATCACACGTAAGCGCTCAAGCTGACTTTTCTTGTGAGACACTCCAAACTCACCTTGCAAAAAAATTAGTATGCAGCAACCAAATAAATCAACCAAAAGTTTAATATTCTGTCAGTATGATGTTTCCATATGTCTTAGTTAGAAGTTAATGAATCTCAGTATGTGGATGCTGTTTGTCCAAGCTGTCTAGGGGTTCATGAACACATCACACCAGCGATAGAAAGCAATCATAGCTTTACTTTTGCAAAAATACAAGTGTTTGTTATGTTTCTTCACTTACATTAACAACAATATATGATGAGTTGAATGGCATACACATACTGTTCAATTGCAAATTCTATAATTCCTGCTGATTCAACAGGGCCTTTGGACTGTTAGTGCTCGGGCCCTAATTACACAGGTATTGCTACACTGACGTGCCACCTACCCTGTTAAAAACGTAGCAGTTAAGAAAAAATAGGGCCAACTGCTTTTACTAAAATTTGAATAGAAATAACATATTCTGTTTCCAAATACAAAACAGCATTGCATTGCAGCCAGAAGCAACATGTCATATACGGGAACACATTTTTCAGCATAAGAGCTGTGGCCATAATTTTAAAAGCTACCTTCGATTCAAACAATTTGTCATTAAGAACATTTGAGGAGGACATCTGTGTGATTTTATGTGTTAAATGTGAATTTTTAAAGGGGAAAAGATCAAAATTCAGAAGATATACTAACAAATATCTGATGCAAAAGAGTGTTTATATAAGAAATCTGATTTATTTCTCTGTGATTCTTAAATTCATGGCACAGAGTTGATTAGATTTTTTTTTTTTTTTCACAAATTACTTTTAACTAACCCATGGGGAAGTGACTGACTCTGGCTATTGATATTACATTAATCTAGCTGAGGGATCTCTGTGCTTCACCATGGTTGTTGATGAGCAGCCTATCTGTTGCCATAGAAACCTTCAAACACAGTTTTTGTGTTCTGATGCTCTGACGAAAGCCTTTCCTTAGTATGTCAGTTCTCATGATTCATACATCGCCTGCGTGTCTATTACCATCCCTTACGTTGGAGTGGCAACGGATGGAGTTACGAATCCACACATTTGTAATCTCCTGTCTGTACCGCGGGTGTGTTTTTCAAGAAAGGTATTCATGGCAATATTTTGTGGTTGTCTTTCATGAGAAAAACCCCAACACCTCTCTTCCCTTTGTTATTTTTAAATATACAAAACAATGATGTGTATGTTTTATTCAGACTGTGCACTGTACGAATACATCTACCTGTGGAGAGAAAAAGAGAAGATACAATGCTGTAATCACCAACTTTGACTGTAAAATATAAAAATTTGCACATTCTTTTGGTTTACAAAATATAATATATAAGATCTTAACAAACATGGTCAAATGATGCGTTTCTACAGTACGTTTGTGTGGGCTGGTTATGAAATTTGAGCTCAAAAGTGGATCCTGACAGAGTTTTTTTGTTCATTTCTGCAGTTTCCTCGGATTTCACGGCGGATGAGAAGATGGAGATGGACAATATCAAAATGTACAAGGAAGACCTTCTGGATGAAATTCAAGTATGTGCAGTGTTTGTGTATTCATGTGGAAATATGATATATATTTTGTATCAATCTATGTCTAAGTTCAAACTGAGCTTTCTCTTGTTTTATTCCATTCAGAAACTAAAGCTGGAGATAGACAATGTCATGGCGGGGATACTCAGCTTTGAGTCAGCGGAGGAAAAGTGAGTGTCAGTCGTGGAAAACCCCCCCAACCGCCTTTTAAACCATTAACCTTTTTTAATGCCCTTTTTAGAACTCCCACTAAATGCACCCACTTTACTTTACAATGTCTCACACTTGTTGTGACTCAGCGTTGCAGTATCTTTCCAGATGTTTTAAACCATGTCTAGGTTAGATTCTGTAGAAACCGGATGGCACAATTTCACTTCCAAGTTGCATGGAGAAGGGAAAAAAGTCAGAAGAAAGTCAAAGGTCCGGCAACACTTGGAGTGTAGAACAACTTTATATTAATAGACCAATGCTTGTTGCCTTCATTAGGGTCAGATGTTAGACTACTGACGTTCAATAACTATAGCCTCCATTACTTACCGCTATAAGATCATTATCAGAAACCTTAAAATAACACATTGCTCATGTGTTACTGTGCAGCACTGTGGTAAAGACAACTTTAACTTAACTTTAAACCTTGGTATCATATTCCAACTTTCTTTTTATAAAAACAAGTGGAACAAAGGGCAACTTCTCTCTTTCTGTTGCTCATTACTGCTATAGAACTGTTTGTGGCATAGAGATTGAAAATAGATAGATAGATAGATAGATAGATAGATAGATAGATAGATAGATAGATAGATAGATAGATAGATAGATAGATAGATAGATAGATAGATAGATAGATAGATAGATAGATAGATAGATAGATAGATAGATAGATAGATAGATAGATAGATAGATAGATAGATAGATACTTAGATAGATAGATAGATAGATAGATAGATAGATAGATAGATAGATATATAGATAGATAGATACTTAGATAGATAGATAGATAGATAGATAGATAGATAGATAGATAGATTTTTGGTATTGCAATATGTACAAATGTATTTATAGGGGTATTTATTAATTCTTCATTAATACTAACACTTTTTTGCTCAATGTTGCTTTTCCTGCAGCAAAACGGTAGAGAAGACTAAACAGTTCTCCAATGGGAAGAAGAAATTCAACATGGACCCCAAAAAGGTGAGCTCAGCAGTGTGTGGATGTGTGTGTGTCTGTGGATATTTGGGGGGAGGTTTGGTCACCAGAATAAAATGTTGGCACTGTACATTTCTGCAAACCGCGGATAGTTCAGATGACATCTATTAGAGATTACTTTCTTAGTATAAGGAAGAGGGATCGGATGGTTGACTAGAAATTGGTCAAACAGAAAGTTGGATTAGAGAGCCATGTTCGAGACCACCTCCACACCACTGCCGCCTAATTTCTGTTTCAACGAGCTAAATACAGTGTTTGTGAAGAGGCGTCAAGACATTTCCAGACATCTTTATTTATTTAATTTGTTTATTTTAATCCAAACCATGATCTTTCTCTCACCCTAACCAAATGGTTTGTGTGCCTAAACTTATCCAGCCTTTAACCACAGTATTGCCCGATCATAAAACAACTAATAATGGCCAACATTAAAAATATTCAATGTATGAAACGTAGACATTAAACACATCTGTGGTTTACAGAAACGTACAATGTCAACATTTTATCCACAATTAACAGGTCTTCATCAGCACAGTTCTTGATATGAAATGACTTCTTGCTCTTCTTTAAGAGTTTGAAAAGACCTTTAACAGCTCGGCGTGCAACCCTGAGCTTTTTTCGCCTGAGCAGCCTCAGCTCTTGCTTGCAGCCTATGTGTGGACTTCCTCCCTAGCTCAACCACATTTGTTTGCGGCTAAGAACTGACATTGACGTATTGTGGTTTCAATGACAGGTCAAACTGTTTACTTACTGGTAATTAAATGGTTTTGTTAGTGGAATAAGTCTGCTCTGAACAGTAGTGTTACAGATGAGCTGAACTCAAGGCCTTTTGCATGTATGTTTTCTTGAGATTATTGCAACATAACTTCATTAATATGACTTCAATTCAATATGAAAGCCCCAACACTACTCATATGAGCTCATTATGTAAAAGAGCTGCAGAACAGAAGTGGCAGAATTTAGTGTTGCACCATTGTATTTATTTTTTGATGGGGTTTTTTGGGTTATTTTGAATGAAAATACATATTTTAACAACCATTTTCCTCTCAACCTTGCCCCTTGTGAAGGAGAAGAAAGAGGAATAGAAAGTGTTTTTTAAGGAATTGGGTTTGCAGAAGCTGCAAGTTTGCTCGGTCCTATAAACGGGAGATGATATCATTATGAAACTAAGCACGTCTACCAATAGCACATTAGGCAATGTGTGTGTGTGTGTGTGTGTGTGTGTGTGTGTGTGTGTGTGTGTGTGTGTGTGTGTGTGTGTGTTTGGGCATGTTTGGGAACTTGACCTAATTGTTTCTCCCATCAGGTAAAATACTGTCACCTAAAAATGTTTTTTACCTGTGTCTGTTAAGCTGAAGGTGCATTAAAACAAACCCTGAACCGAAAAAAAATGCAGAAATACAATATAATACATGATCTATTTACTTTGTTTGTGTGCAGGGTATCAATTTCCTGGTGGAGAATAAGCATCTGGAGAGAAATGCACCATCTATTGCAGACTTCCTCTACAAGGAGGAGGGACTCAACAAGACAGCCATTGGAGAATTCCTTGGGGAAAGGTGAGAAAGGGGCGAGAACGGACAGACAGGAGGGAAATAAGGGATGAGGATGGAAGACAAGGAGGTTAAGCGAGAGGGTGACAAGTAGAAAGTGGGAAGTAGGAAGACAGGAGGAAAGACACAGGATTTGGGGTGTGAGTACAAGGGAGAGAAAAAAAAGGGAAATTTGAGAAGGAAAGAGAGGGAAAGAAGGGGAATATCAAGTGAATAATGGAGGAGAAATGGAAGTTGGTGATAGGAGGAAGGAGACGCTGCAGAGGTAGGACAGTATGTAAGAAAGGAGGATGGGGGGAAGAAACAAAACAGCCAAGAGAAGAGGGAGGACCATGGATGAGAAAATGAGAGGGAGAAGTAAGAGGAAAAGGGAGGGGGGAAATTGCAGCAGAGCAAGGAGAGAGGGATTATAAAGGCATGTTCCAACAGGGAAACTGAATATCTCCGTCTGGTCTCATGTGTCTTCCTTCCTGCCCGGCCCACAGAGAGGAGCTCCACCTCCAGACCCTGAAGGCCTTTGTGGAGCTGCACGAGTTCTCCGACCTCAACCTGGTGCAGGCCCTCAGGTCAGCTCCTTTATCTTCTCATTCATCATAATCATCATCAACAGGAACATTTACATACATGCAGATGTTGTCATTAGCAATTAACAATGAGTGCATCAACTGAATAACTTGACTTATTGTTAAAGTGAGTTCAAGTTTATATTAATTGTCATAAATTATATTTTAGTGTTACAAAGTGTTTTAGAGGCTGTTCCCACTTGTTTTTAAAATAATTTTTGCTGATAATTATCATTTCATTTCACAATAACAGGAACATAATCAACAACATGTGTTAATCACTAAAACAATGTTCATGTCCTAATCACCCAAATGTAATCTCTATTATGAAACTAATCATTTGACCTCTGTTGTATCATGTGAATACTCAATAATTATATTATAATCACATTTAGTTACCCATGATACACATAAATGCCGTGAGTCATAACACCAACCACAAAGTAAACACATATTTCCTATACATCACTGAGAGGGGCCGCTGTTAGCTGAAGCCACACCAGTGGAAAGCAGCAGATGTGTCGGTGGTGTGAGATGTCCTACTTAGATAACACAGTGTTAACATAATCCATAGCAGGTAAAAATGTCCTGCATTCAAAATTGTTAGGTTGTACTGTTAGGGAAATGTTAGGGAAACAGTTGTGTAATGTGATGTGATGTGATCAAAGTTATCTTGACTCGAACTGGTTTAGAGCTTACAAATTTATAACAGGAAGATTGTGTGGAGGAGGAGTGGAATCTAGCTTGTTGCGCTGCATATCGCAATCACTTGACTTTTTACTACTTTATAGACTTATCAAAGAACTGCTCAAGAAACATGATCGCTGGTATTGGTTTTTGAAGATGTTTCTAAACAAAATAATGTGACAAAGGTCAACAAGTGCAGCGGTGCGGTGCACTGGCTCACTTCTTCCTCAGGATGTTTTTACACATAATGAACTCAAAACAGTGTCATAAGGTAGAACCTCAAGCTCGCACCTAAGATAGATAGATAGATAGATAGATAGATAGATAGATAGATAGATAGATAGATAGATAGATAGATAGATAGATAGATAGATAGATAGATAGATAGATAGATAGATAGATAGATAGATAAATAGATAGATAGATAGATAGATAGATAGATAGATAGATAGATAGATAGATAGATAGATAGATAGATAGATAGATAGATAGAAACTTTATTGATCCCCTTGGGGAAATTTAGGGGAGAAATTTAAGTAGAGTACTTCAGGAATAAATGAGTTCAGAGCTGCAACATTTAGTCAATTAAGCAATTAGTCGATCGTATGAAAATGAATGGGCAGCTATCTTGATTGACTCATCATTTTAGCTGTTTTCAACATCTTACATGTGATAATTTAATGCTTTTCTTTGCTGTGCATGATATTAAACTGAATATATCTAAGGTTTGGACTGTTAGTCAGACTTAACAAAACATCTGAAGACATCACCTTTGAGTCCAAAATAAACCAAATAAACCAAATACTGTAGATATTGGTTAATCGATCATATGAGTAATTGCTAGTTTTAACCTCTAGATTAGTTGCATTACACACCTGGAAAAGAGTCGTCATGAATTACTAACCACCCGTTTTTATTAGTGGAAATTAACAAGTGTGTTTATACATTCGTGACTTAATGTGAGAATTATCACGCATGATTAATGATGTGTTTCGTTGCATGGCACAAACACTCTTCAGCTCAGATGCTTGGTACATCTACGGTTCAGCTACATAACCATGCATGTATTGCATAAAGAGGTCTCATGTTATTATGATTATTCATGTGATAGGCAGTTCTTGTGGAGTTTCCGTCTGCCCGGAGAAGCCCAGAAGATTGACCGCATGATGGAGGCTTTTGCAACACGCTACTGTGAATGCAACACGCATGTCTTCCAGTCGACCGGTGAGCTTCAGTAAACATCTGTCCACTTCCTGCTTTGACTATGTGTGAAAATGTGTGAGCGTGCATGTTTAAGAGAGGGTGACTGACCACAGCATCTCTCTCCATTTTTGTCTTTCTGACTTTCATTTCTTCTTTCTTTTCCTTTGTTCTTTTTCTTCTTCACTGAGTGTATATATGTAAACTAGATGACTTAAAATCAATAATGGGAACTTCATGGTGCTTCCTCTTATTCTTATTCATTGTGTGGGCATGTGTGTGTGGGTATGTGCATGTGTTTGTGTGTGTGTGTGTGTGTGTGTGTGTGTGTGTGTGTGTGTGTGTGTGTGGGTATCTTCCTCTGTATCACCAGACACGTGCTACATCCTGTCATTTGCCATCATCATGCTGAACACCAGCCTCCATAACCCCAACGTGAAAGACAAAACAACTCTGGAACGCTTCTTCTCAATGAACAGAGGAATCAACAATGGAGAGGATCTACCTAATGATCTGCTCTCGGTGAGAAACAATCAATCTTTATTCATATAGCGCCAAATCACAACATAAGTCATCTTAAGGCACTTTACACATAGACCAGGTCTAGACCCCAAATTCCCACATGAGCAAGGTAAAACTCCCCTTTAACAGGGAGAAACCTCAGGCAGAACCGGGCTCTAGGTGGGCCGCCATATGCCTAGACCCACTTAGAGCCTGGTGAAACACTGGCCAATCACAGTATCTGAATAAAACACCAGTAGGTAATAATCTGAATAAACTATTTATAAACATAAAACCTCCTTATTCGGTCCTCTTTAGGGGTCAAAACTGTTTAAATTTTTTTTTCTTACAGGTTATAGTGCGAAATGCAAGTGTCTTAAATTAGAAAATCTGATTTTCTATTAAACCAAACAGATGTTTATCTACATAAAACTAAGCTGAAGAATTAAAAAGATTTAAAAAATGACTTAGTTTGAGTAACCGTCTCCACACAAATGTGTTTAACTTCTGGTGTAGGATAAGAAAATGATTTAAAGGATTAGGTTAGTATTATTCTCTACTTGACCTATTGTCAAAAAAATCCCACAGAAACACTAAAACCAACAACATGTCAGTCCATTTGTAAATACTCTCCGGCTTCCCTACGCTGTCTGTGCCACTCTGCTCAGAGCCGGCTTCTTCCTACTAAAGATGTAATCATTAAAAAAAGGATCACACATCTATACTTTCATTTTCATCTCAACACAACAGCTGGCCAATGCAGTTTTTTAGCAAACATCACTCAGACAAGAATAAACTGTCTTTTTTAGGGACTACTTTCAGTGGTGGACTAATATAAATTTGGCGTTTTAAATAAGAAATTCGTCTGATGGATAGCTTAAGTGGAATCGACTCGAAATAAACTGTGGTATTTTTGTTCATTGTGGTGAGGCACGGATGAAAAAAACTATATGATATTCATTCATTGTAGGTTTTGGACTTGGAAAAATACAGAATATTACCAGCGTTACCTTTTACGTTAAGCCTGTTAGTGTTTCCAAGCAGAAATTGTAGATGTAGTTTGTATATTGCACATTTGGCACATTTTACTATGTTATTTATATATATACCTTCCATGCTTTTATAGTGGCATCAGATTTGCCTTAAGATATTAGATTGTAATATAACTGGAGACGTGTTTCGGCTTTCTTTAGTGTCATCCTACAACATATTACAACAAATATTTAAATTAAGTGAGTCAGAAAAAAAAAAAAACAGAAATAAAGATTGTGAAATAGCTTAAAGCCCGCGTTTCTATGGTTTTGATGACTCAAATTACTTGACGGCAAACGTTTTGTGTTTCTCATCAAGTTGTGGAGAACATGGAACATTTTATATGGAGAATGAAAAATAATTTAAAGGTATTCAAGTGACTCCCTCTGTGACCACTGAAAGAAGTCATACTTTACTATACACACTTTACTACACATATTACTCTTTGTGGGTAATAGGCTCATATAAAATGATTAATCATAAGTATATGTTTCTAAAAATAAAAATAATCTAATAATACTTGCGTACTGTGTAGCACACCATTTACTGGATTAAATAAAATGACGTTCTGTAATATGATATGAAACGGAAACACACACATGTAACCACGTTCAGGATGTTCTTAAGATTAGTTTCCACCCACAGATATGTCATAGTTACCAGTAGGCTGCGGAGATGATGTTAAATAATGTCACTGACTGTGAGCTAGTGATAGTTTATAAATGTGAATACCGGCTGATTCGGTATCTCTTAACTGAAATCACAAATAGAGACACATGCAATGAACTTTGGGAACTTAGTTTTAGACAAGTCATTGATATGTAAGTGATGATATTGGTATTTTAGTCGTCAGTTTGCAATTGTCTGTACTTTTCTCTGATTAGTGATGATGTTTTAGCTCAGAAATTAAGTTCTGTGGGTGGGAAGAGATTTTGAATGGTAGCATTTTTAAGGAGTTGTATTGTTTGGTATTTTTTTTTACTTTTCAACTACTCAATGCAGAAACTGTACGAGAGCATTCGCAACGAGCCCTTCAAAATCCCAGAGGATGATGGGAATGACCTGACTCACACTTTCTTCAACCCTGACAGAGAAGGCTGGCTCCTCAAACTTGGTAAAACTCCTCTTACAAATAATCTGTTTAGATAAATAAGTAAAATAATCTTGGCTAATTTGGGCAATTTATTAAACTACAAATTCCTAAAATGAACCAAAGATAACCAAGAAAAGATACTGTTTTCCATCACATCTAGCTGCTGAGGTTAATACAGAGGAAGCAGATAGAAAATGACCCAATAGTGGAGTACACCCTCATGAGTTTGCATACAAACCACATCAGTTTCAACATCTGTGTGAAGTTTCTCTCTCGCTGTATTACAGGAGGCCGAGTGAAAACATGGAAGAGACGATGGTTCATCCTGACTGACAACTGCCTCTACTACTTTGAGTTCACCACCGTAAGGCTCCAACTTTGCTCCTCACATATCACTTCAACATTTGTCTGAAATTATTTTAAACCCACCAATTCTCTGCTTATTTTTAATCCATGTTAAAAGATTGGCCCTAAAGATGGCAAGGTTGGTAGGTCAGTCTAACACTTTGGGTCTAGACTAAAGACACTACTGAACTGTAGTAAATGTGACGCCCAGAGAATTAATCCTATTTAGTGAACACCTGACTTTTCCTCTAGCGCTGCCATGTGATTCACATTTGTGGGAGTTAGTGAAATGTCTTGACAAATATTGGATAGATTGCCATGAAATTTGATTCAAACATGCTTGTTTGCCTTGGGTGACTTTTTACCGGTGCCATCATCAGGTCAACATTTCAAATGTTCTAATACTTTGGTTTATGACTTAGTACCTGCAAAACTACTAATGACATTCCCATCATCCTCAGCTATACTTTGTGTTTGTTTGCAAACATGCTAACGTGCTAACATGCTAACATAAGATGGTAACTATTAAGCCTGCTTAACATTAGCATGTTAGCAAACACTGCTTTGCCTAAGTAAAGCCTCATAGCATTGTCATTTTTAAACTTTTTACACAATTTAACTCTTCTTCTTGCTCCGCTTACATAATCCTTAAAATGACCTGTTTTTGTTTATACCGTTAGAATATTTCCTAAAATCCTATTATATTTCATTCAGGGGCTTAGTAACTAGTCAGGACCCCAGAAACAGGTTCAAAATCATTAAATAACGAAGGCCACATTTGCACCATTTACCTTCTGACCAATGTTTTAACCTCTGTCAAGATGTTCGAGTTGCAAAACGTTAACCAAACCTTAACCACAGATGTGGTAGAAAGCTATTACATGTACTAAAACCCAAGTAGTTTATTTTTTTTGCAATATGGGTAATGTTAGGAAGCATTCTGGTGGCCAGAGGACAATTTGTTATATTAAACAATTTTCTACAACCTCTACTTCCCCTCTTCTACTCTCCCTTCTTTTCGTGACACAAAACACGTTTACACCCTTTACATCTTGCTTTCTTGATGAATCATCAGACTCACACCT
This sequence comes from Scomber scombrus, assembly GCF_963691925.1. Classification (NCBI taxonomy): domain Eukaryota; kingdom Metazoa; phylum Chordata; class Actinopteri; order Scombriformes; family Scombridae; genus Scomber; species Scomber scombrus. Next base: position 30,319,105 of record NC_084971.1, read on the forward strand.
CTTTATCTCTTCCTGTCTGTCTGTAGGATAAGGAGCCCAGAGGCATCATCCCTCTAGAGAACCTCTGTGTGAGAGAAGTGCCTCAACCTCGCAAACCTGTAAGATACTAACATTTGTGTGTTTTTTTTTTTTTAACTATTAAACTGAAACATGCATAAAAGGCTAACTGAACTGAATTAAAAAGTTTTGTGTGGATGCACCTGATAGATTGACAGGCTAAGTAATATGGTGATTCTGGTGTCGTCTAGTACTGTCTGGAGCTGTACAACCCCAATAGCAGAGGACAGAAGATCAAAGCATGTAAAACAGAGACAGATGGCAGGGTGGTGGAGGGGAAACACCAGTCCTACACGATCTGTGCTGCCAACGCTGAGGAGAGAGACTCCTGGATCGAGGCCATCAGGTCAGACCACATACACACACACACACACGATTCTGCAAACATCAACACAAATACAAGCAAACCGACCAGATGCACCTGCACACTACCTCACACCTGTTTGTACTACTGTACTTGTGAAAACATTTATTGACAATTCCCTAAACATTTATATAGTCTTACAAAAAACTTACAAAAAAAAAAAAAAACTCCACACAGATCTTATGCGGAGGAAAAGCAAACCCTTATATTTTCAAATGTACAAGTGTGTTGAAAATCTTCACCAAAACTACACTTGGCCAAAAGCTAGTATTGTATAATAGTGTACTATGAAGTGCTGTGCTACTTGTGGCATGGGATTCATATGTAGTCACCACTCGCTTCTGTCTAAATCTATCCAAAGGTAACAAAATCTGCTTTTGGAGTAACTACCCCCCCCCATGCCGTTTCCCTATGCTATCAGCTGTCTTTTGTGCAAGGCTAAGCTATTGTAGTCAAATTAAAGTAAATACATTTCAATTTGGGAGATATTCCTAAAGGGGACATTTCATGCTTCTTGTAATTTCCTGTCATTAATATACAGTTACAGTAGTTCAGATGTCTGTTAAACATTGTCAAAGTTAAAAATCTAACTACTGTTTGTTTATGTAGCCTGCGGAGCTGGAGTTAACCAATCAGAACAGAGTATGCTCATTGGAAAAGGGGGCCTTAAAGAGACAGGAGCTAAAACAGCCTCTGTCAGAATTGAGGCGCTGCATAAAGGTCCAGTATAAGATAAACAATGAGTTTTTTTAAAACCTCTAAATCATGCAAATATTCCAGTAGATAAAAATACAGACTTGGAAATGTGCATGATACGTCCCCTTTAAATTTCACTACCCTGTTCAGAACATTTGTAATCATGTTTATAATATACAAAAGCACACACACATATGCTGCTGTTATTCACTCACAATCAAAATTGGCCTTTTTTTTTTTTACTTCAAACAGAGCGAGTATCACCAAGGATCCATTCTATGACTTGGTCTCAGTCCGTAAGAAGAAGGTGATAAACCAGGCCCCTCAAGATTGAGCTGTCCAGCGCCCCATGTGGACGTTTTATCATAGTGCACCACAGTGGGATTCTGTCCTACAAGATGTTTTTAACAAGACAACAGAGCACGGACACTGAAGGCTAAACAGACGGACAGTGGTCGTTTGGGCTAAAAGAGGGACTTCTCTTTCCACTTCTCTTTTTACAGACTGAACAACACAATGTCAAAGATGACAGAGATTGTTATTGTTGCTCTGTGTCATTGTGACAAGCCACAACATGACAAAATGGCTTTGGCGGTAACTGAATGTGTGGATTTGTGCATTTCTGTTTTAGATAATTTTTACTTGCATAACTTGCCATGAGAAGACTGTTACGCTTTTTGTTCATGTCTCGCTCCACAAGATTTAGTTAGCTACTAAGAGGAGGAAGACAATCAAGCATGTGATGTGTCAGTAGTTCCTCGTATGCTATAAAAAAGTCAAGATGTAGATTTTTGTTGATACTGAAGAGTTCTCACAAGGCTCAAAATAGAAAAGCACAAGTAAAATGCTTCACTTATGTCCAATGTCATTTAATGTTACAAGAGCTTAATCTCCACTATATATTGTTTTGATTTCTTGTGTGAAACTGTATCAATACTTACGAGTTGATATTAAATGTATAGTTCTTACCGAGTGACAAAGCACTGCAGAATACAGCCTGCATGTTAATGTTAATATTTCACTTACCATTAAAGCACAGTGCAATATGCATTGTCTGCTTTGCTGTAAATATGAATGAAATGTAAATGTACATAGTGTTTAATTGTAACTACTGTACTTGTTTTGAATTGAAGAAGTCATTATTTAATAAAAAAAAATGTGTTCAGATATTGGCATAAGACTGGATGTTGTGATCTGTGTTGTTCACAGAGCAAGTTGACAGCTGTGTTTTCAGTTGAATGCACTCCGCAACCCTAAGACCACACCTCATTTCCTCATGTGTACTGTTTGTCTGTGTCACTGTGTCTTTATGTTGATGTTGGTATTGGTTTGATCCACATTTTTGCATGTGCCTTACCTACCTAAACCACCATTGTGGTTGATGTAATATCGCATTTTAAGGTGTGGCAGCTAACCAATTTTATTTTTTCTAAAAACACTGTATGCACCGCTTCCTGTGAACTATCATCATATCAACAGCAGCAGGTGATTACACGTCAGTGAGAAGAAAATCCACATTGGAAGATGCTGTTCACACAGTTAGCCTACATTTAATATAGACCCATAGCATTATTAAAATTAAGGGTTTCTCCTTTTAATACATAATCATTACAAGAATCCTTTCTAATGGGCTTTGAGGGTAGGTGCTAAGAAATATGGCCCATCTCTTTCTGTGCAGAAATGTATTCAAAGGTTTGTTTGAAGTTAATTTGAGGCGTCTGCAGTCTAAGTTAGACTAAGTTGATTTCTTCCATAGTTAGTATCCTTTTTTATAACTATGCTTCCAGTGAAGTTCAACAAGTAAACACTGTCCAGAGAAACACATAAAGAAAGTTGTGTACTGTGGAAGACATGCACTTCATTTGACTAACTCAGATACATATAAACTATGTATATGCTTATTAGGACTGTGGATTTTGTCCCCCAATACTTGAACTAAAAACACATTTACAACAAAAGCAAGCAAAGCCTGACTTTACTTAAAAAGAAAAGTCAACCCGCCTTTTCATTGTCATAAATCCATTAATTCATCTTGAATGGAGTGAATTTGACCCATAATTCAATTCTGCATTTCTTTTGAAAACAGCAATCATTAGCTGTGACAGACATTTGCAGTGTTTAAAGATAAACCTTAAGACACGTGTGTTTACTGCTGTCAGTAAAACTCATCTATAAATTAGCGAGAACGCCTCTTCCTGCTGCAGCTGACTTCCTGTTTCACTGTTGCACCACATGCCGCAAGCCACTCGCAAGTCCCTCTCTGTCACCTCCCCCACCCGAAATGTCTCTCTACGGCGAGAGGAACCATAGGCCCCCTTTTAGCTTCCTCTCTGAGCGCACACCCATGGGAAAGTGTCAGAAAGAGAACAAGGGGGACAGTTGGTGGTTACTCTGTGTATTGCAATCAGCACAGTCCTGCTCCGAGATGCAGCTCGTCTTGAGGCACTCCACTAGGTGGAGCCACCATCAAAGTGATGCCTTATGTTTGAAATGTTTATGTAAGCCAAAACCTTACTCAGAAAGTCAATAAAAGGCCATTTCTGTTGCGGAAAAATTATAGAAAATTAAAAAATTTATTGCAGAGGTTATTTTCAGACGAAAATGAATGAACAATGTAGACATTAAAAAGAGCCTCGTGACAACTTTAAAGCTGTTCATTAGCCTATCTGAAACCATTTACTGAGCACAATGAACAAGAGATCCCACAGCTTAGTGCATCAAACAGACATGAATACTTTCTCTATGGTAACATTCATTCACAGATAAATAACAACATGAAAGAGTAATAAAGATAAAAAGTACAATACTGTACATAACGGTCCAAAGTACTCCACACCTACTCACCACAGGGCTGACACAGAGATATAGATTGCTATTCTTTTTTTTTTTTTTTTTTACAGAGGATAAATCAAGCAAGGCTTAAAGTTGTCCTGCTTCAGTTTCCCAATGATCAGAGAGGGTCTTACCCTGCTGGTCTGGAGTCTTGAAAGGGAAGCCTTTTAAAATGAGTCCTGGTGAGGGAAAAGCACCTACCTGTACAACTCAGTACTATTTCAGTGTTTGAAAGGAGTGCATGTATTTGTAACTTTAGAAAAGTGCTTCCTGTTAAGTTTCTTGTTGCATGTTAACAACGCCTCTTTTTGCAGCAATAAAAGCAAAGTGTGAATGTTGTGTAGATTTACTTCATATTTAGTGTGCGAGAAGGTGCACGAAACAACTTAACATTTAGTGTAAAGCAAAAGGAAGCATTCAACCCTACATCCACAGAGCCTCAAAGACAGTGATCACTTGTAAAAATCTCAGTAAACACCCGTGCACCCTGTCAGAGAAACAAATATGATATCCCACAACATTTTGATTATTGACTCAGGATTAACAATTTGGCACCATTCCTATAAAAAAAAATTGCATTTGTCATTTGTCAGTGCCTGAAGGACTGTACATTCACCTGGTTTGTCTGTAAGGCACTAGATAACATACTTACACTATTGCACGCTCAGTGGTGACGTTAATTTTAATGAAGTCATTTGTAAACCTTCAAAATGTCAGATTCTGACTGTTCTGTGGTCAGAAACGTGCAGGGTCACCTCAGGACACTTTGCAGGCTGGCTTTGATCGATGACGACTTGTGAAACCTGAAGAATGATGAGGGAAGAGAGACATTACCTAGTTTATATCACTCAGAATCCACAGAGGATTATAGCTGAAAACTCCTATTGAAGTCCACTACTTGAAACTAAACTTTACTCTAAAATAAGAGTGAGATTAGAACAGCAGTTCATAACCTTTTGGCATGCAGTTCCTTAACACAAATCAAATTAACTCAGTGACAGTCAGTATTTTTTCCCCATGATGTATCTGAATAGTTTCTAAAGGCCTGAAGTGGAAACATATCTAATATTTCACTGGGAAAAAGCAAAGATTAGAGGAAAACATAAATATTACTTTTTGCACTGTGCTGTCCGGTTCAGCCCACAGGCTCAAAACCATTTGATTAGACCATGAGATCATTCTGGATTAAATCTCTACATATGTGTTTATATAACATACTTACTCTCATTGTCCTGTGCACTTTTGACAGTCTGGACAGAGTCTGTCCTCTGGGTCGTTTTAGATGTCTTCTTCTTATTCCGTTTGCCTGGAGACTTAATAATCACTTCAAAGTTGTCCTCGGTCTCATCTATCGGATTGGTTTCTGTGGGTGAAGGGCTCGTACCACCTGCCGGGCTATTAACTGAAACCTTAGAGGATGATTTCCCCCTGAAGAATTTCTTCTTCTGAGACTGCCCCTGCTTCTTTTCCTGAGTTAATCCATTGGGCTTCTTGAAGAATTCGCTTGGGGCTTCTGACGGTAGTGTACTGAGCCGGTCCATCTTCTCACTACTGGTCACTCGTGGATTTCCTGGGTCCATGTCCTCTGGCACCTCAGCCAGAACCGATCCCCTCTTAGGTCCTGGCTGTTGCAGAGATCCCGTTGGACGTTGGGCATCCCCAAACACCAGGGAGTATTTGGGGTTGTAGTATTTGTGCGCAGGCACTTGGATGTCAGCTTTCCGTGAGTCTCCTAAGCTAACCTGGAAGCGGGATGTAGTGGCTGGTAAAGGTGGGCGTTTGGGCCCCGCTTTGGCACGAATTGAGGCGGTCACGTTGGCGGGTGGGCTGACATGGAATTCCTTGTAGAGGTCCATATTCTCAGAGATGGCGTAAAGCTCACGGAAGTCCCGGTCAAAGAAGTCAACCACCTGTCCCGTCATTACAGTGATCATATTTCGGTCCATACGAGACGTACACCAGGCGAAGCTGGGATGGAGACAAGATTAACAAAGGTTGGCAACTTCCCTAGATTCTGTAGGTTCTCATTATCCCATTTTACAGGAAATATTTAAAACATTAAAAATAAGATTAACAAGTGCAAAACGAAAGCATCAAGCCCCAAGGTATTCTGTTGACGAGAGTTTTATTTTTGCTTATTTTTCCAAAATTGAACCAGGGAGTTGGGTGTAAACTGTGATGGATGTTTACGCTGGTCAGTTTGAGTAATAGCTTTACTGGTTGCATCCATTTTCTCTCCCAAATAACTTTGTCTAAGCTGGCATTTTCTCTACAATCTGTATTATGCTCTGGCTGATTGTGCATCTGTCAAGTTTTTTTGTATTGATTTCACCACATTCACGTAACTCAATAATGAGCCAATTTGACAGTTGAGTCAATCAGCAAGCAGTTACCAAAACTATGAAGCCAAGTTCATTAGCGTTTGTAAGACAAGAATATCAAGTCTAAATCACTTCTGAACACATCAACAATTCAGATGGGTGTGCTCAGGTGTAATGCATTGTATTGTAGTGTCATGTCATGTGTTGTATTGTGCAATGTGGCAGAAAATGCAGCAACCACAACAACAAGCAGAACAAGCAGGTTTATTAGACTGGGTTTCTTTTTAAAGGTGCTTCTCCATTTAAAAAAAACAAACAAACACGCACACAGAAAAAACAAAACCTACCAAACATCCTTTTTTAAGTTTTAGACTTACACTACTGTTCTGATTCAGCTTGTTTGGTATCTTTGTAAATCAGAGTGTAAATACAAAAGTAATCAAATTATTCTGATAGGATAAATAAATAAATAAATCAGACAATATGGTGAAAACTGGTGCAAAATGAGTGGTGTCATCATTAAGGTCTCTGGGTCAAGTCCATGTGGTAGATGGGTGCTCAATGTGCATTGACTGTCATTGTTTTGATACTACCACTAAGAGTCACAAAAAACAGATATTTTCAAATCCTAGAGGGGTCAAAATAAATGTAATCCATGTAGCACACATTATATGCACAAAAACATAATCAAACCTCACCTGTAGGAGCCAAACATGACTTTATCCCCGTCTACCAGCATGTACTTATTACAGAGAGAACCAGACAGCCTGCCGAATGACAAGCCAAAGCCGGTTCCCTGGAGCGTTCTGGCTCGGATGTTCTGCAGCCACAGAGGGACACAGTTAGACCGTGAAAAGGAGAACAATGCAGCCGGTAAAGCCAAGAGAGTGACATTGTACATGAGAGCTGCGCACAGTAGATAATCGGACTTATAAACAATAAAACTTTTAGGACCCCTCCCTAGAAATCACCAGGATTTAGTGCACCACTGCTTTCCATAGGCTGCCTATGGAAGGAATTCAAGTCAGCAGTTCAGCAGCATTGCCATGTATTTATGTATATGTGATTTTTATCAGTCACAAAATGGTCAGTTAATATTAATTGAAATGATGTATGTTTGATGTTACAGTAATTTTGCTTTCTTCCTTTCTTTTTTGTATTTTCCTTTTGCTTTTGGACAATCCTGCAATCTGGCTTTTGTTACTGCAGCCACACAAATACTGACCAATTTATCAAACATTACCTTTTAATTTGAATTTGTATAATAATGTTGAAATTTGCTTGCAGACTACAACAAAAAGTACAATAAATAAGTTAGAGATTCAGAGTTAGAGCATTCAGACCTACTGTGTTTAAAGAAACTTAAGTGAATGCTCTGATAGGGTATCTGCATGTATCAAAATGACAAATTGCTTTCATGTGCTCATCTGTTTTAGACTTTGCCAGAATGCCATTATTTTCATTTCCACTTTTATATCAAGCTATTTTTGTTTCAACTTCTTGTACACTCTAGTAAAATGGATGAAATGATATTAAATGTGTCTTTAATATCTTGCTTGTCCATTATTTGTTTGTGTTACCATAATCCGATTTTGCATTACTAATAATAACCTATTTCCTTATTATTCTATTTTATGACCTGTTTTCATCCCATATTTAATACGTGTTTCTTTTCCCACTTCAGCCTACGACGTGCGCTTTGTTGTAAACTGAATGTAAAGATCCCGTCTTACCCGAAGGTGCTGACCACCAATCTGCAGCCTGGAACACATATCCAGGAAGTGCGGCACACCTTGATAATCCAACAAGATGTAAACGGGCACAGAACGACGGCAGGACGCATCCATGAGGTCCTGCAAGATCTGGATGTCTGTGAGCATGTCCATCACTATGGCTATCACCTGTAAGAGAAAAGGCTTGATTAGTTCTCCATGTTCTCCAGAGGTTAGTTCATGGCGATAACACAAATCCTTGCAAGTTACAAGCCTTAAAGCAAAGAGTGACTAGATCTTCAACTAGACTATTTACTGTCCTGAAACCAATTAAACATGCAGAGCTCCATATAACAACTGGCTTGTACTCACAACAAATCCTAATATATCCAGTAGGGACAGAATTTGAAGACACAGAAACCAAAACACATTAGTTACATTCCAACTATAACTCCAACATCTTACAAAAAGAAGACAAAATAGACAACAGTTCCTTCTCTACTGGGAAAACAAAAACTCTGAATGCCCAGTCGGTGTTATTTTCAAAACAAAAAATAATTTAAAACAGCAAACCAAAAAAAGAAATTGTCAGGACTAGCCTTTACTGGGCTTCACTTCATGCATGCACGCAATCATTTTGTAGATGCCACTATTCTGTAAAAATCGTGACTTTATCATTGTTTTCGATCTGATATTTTTGGCACATATATACGTTATTTGCATGTAACTATTCCTTCCAAGTTATTATAAAACATTTGATGTAGGTTTATAATGTTCAATCTCAAACTTGGTGCTATAAGGTTTCATCTGCAAAGAACCAATCAGTGCTCTGAATGTAAACACGAGGACCAATCAGGTTCTGCCTCATTAACATGTGACTTCACCTTATTAAAAGGAGCTTAGAGTGAATAATAAGATTAATACATATTTTGAAACCTCCCAATTGATTATTTCATCAAAATTATTATGTATGACATTAATACAAACACCAACTGAGTTTTAATCTTTTTTGAACTCAGTAAGAACCAGACTTTTACCTTTATTTAACATGCTAGTCAGCTAGCTGGCTGAGCTGGTTTACGTTATTCTGACTATAAATGACAATAAGGAAAGCCAAAAATGTTTATATGTAAGATTATGAAATATGTTCAGGCTGCTCTGTTAGCTGCTGACGCTAATGCTACCTGCTGCTAACTGCTGAGTTCATGTCCAATAGATTATAAAAACCCCATTTAAAAATATATTAGGATTTTTTTAATTATATATTTGGAGTACATTAAGGGTATCTGTTAATTTAACTCTATCAGTTTTAACACAACTTTGAACCTCAGTAACTCCACACTGAATACAGATATAGCTGTATAATTCTAAAGGTATTGACATGTCTGTAGTTTTAAAAGTTTAAATATACAACAAAAAAGAACAACCCTAGAAATGTATGAAATGACTGATTTCCACTATGAACCTCAGCTCAGATTAACTACTGTCATCCATGTAAGATTTCCACAACTGAGAATACACAAAATCAAATCAACTGCTTGAGGCTGCAGTGTCTCCTACACAGCTAACAAAGAAACCAACAGTTAAAGCTAATCTGTCAACTGAAGCAGCTTTTTGCCACCCGCTAAGACACTAACCCTGAGAGTGTTACAAGGCCACATTAAAGAGTCTACTGGCTTACAAGAGTGAAGAAAACCATTGTATTATCCCACTGGTGTGTTCCAGTAAGGCTGACAGATCATAGAGACAGAGCTTCACAACAACAAAAGGAGACCAGTTGAGGAATTTAGCACTTAAATCTTTCTCTATCTAAAGAAATGCTCTCACACAGCTTTCACTTTCTCCAGTGTCAGAGCACTGGAATTAGTAGAGGTATGCACTTTGCTTTTACCAAATAAAGAAATTCGTAAGAGCCTGTACTGAAGCTGTGTTTGTAGGAAAAACCAAACAGTTACACACTGACCTTTGCTGCATTTCCTAGTTAAAACTGTTTAAACAACTAAATGCTGGAAATTACTTCTAACAAGAAAACAATATTGTGGACTGTAGGGATCACAACTATAGTGTCCAACTGTACAGTCTATATAATAGATTTTGCCTTTTCAAGTAACACAAACTGATGCATGTCAGGATTAGGATAAACTGCAGAAAGGGGAAACAAGACTACAAGTCTAAAGCCCTAGATACCACTAACTTGGTTATAACATCCTAAATTATAAATATAAAAAACATACTGATGATTCTGCTATTCTGCCTTATCAGAAGTGTGGCTGAAAGGGTAAAACCATTCCTGAGGAGGATACAGTACTGGAGTAAAAGCCTTAATGTAGGAATGTGGCTCCATTTACTGTACAGTTAAGTGCTTCCCTAACTTGTGCTATAATATATCACAACCTCTTCACTTTGCACTACGTTGCTACACACTAGCAATACATACATACTACAAACACACTAGTACTACATATCAAATAACTTCAGTAGAAAGTCAAGAGGTTGTGATGACTCACAACAAACTAGTGAAGCACTATAGACAAAACCTTGTCAGTTTGTATGCATACACAAAACTACTCTGTGGAGACGGAAAACATGATCTCTGTTATTAGTCTCTGGAGCTATTTGTCTAAACTCTTCCTGATGAAGTAACATGTTACCCGGTTGTTATTTTTTTTATAGTTTATGGACATAAATGGATGTTTAAGACAAAGAGGAATAAGATATCAGGCTTTGAATATACACACTTGTAAATAGGATTAAGTCATTCTTAGTTTGGATCTACACACGAGATGTTTTGACAATAAGATATAGAAAATTAGCCAGCCAAATCCTTTAAGTGCTAAGCTGATTAATTTGACATATCTTGTGTAAGTTAACATTAAAGGCAAGAGGATGATATGTATAGTGGAGCTAGTGGAAAATGAAGAAGAGGAATCCTCCATAAGTATGAATATGCTCAGTCAATGTTATGACAATCTGCCCATTCAATTTAGATACATTTTGGTTAAGAAGTAAAGGAAACTTTGGCCTAATTGTGCCGCTACACTAAAGGTCAGGGGTCACCAAAAACACTGGGTTTCATCATATGACAAGGAGATATTTATATAAAAACGTAATAGTTGTTAACTATCTAAAAGTTTCAGATCATCATCAAATATAATTAAAGCCATGATGTACAGACAGGTTTTTAATGTTCTGTACTAGCCCCATATAATTATCATCTATGAAAGAAAAATGAAAGGTCAGGTCAGGGAGCAGTGACACGTTCAAACATGAAGAGACGTGTTCAGTCCAGGCAGGAGGAGGAGGGAGGTTTCACAAATGTGTATTATGCCACTGTTCCTTAAAAAGCAAAGTAATGGAAAATGTGTTTCTTTCAATTTGCAACAAATGATCCTCTGTAAGGCAGAAAAAGGCCCGTTGTTTCCAATCAGTGTCTCATTTAGGAAAAAATGTTGCAGATCTGAGAGGTTAACAACACATATACAAGCTGAGACTTGTGGACAGTAGAGTCAGTGTTGTCAAGCTTGGCTCACGCTCAAGAGAAATTAGAAAAAAAACCCAAAAAAACAACTAATGAGAAGAAATTTAATATCTGAGTGTAAAGATAAAAATGTTGGTGCCTGCAGAACCGGTTGCTCTACATGTGTTATTTGAAGGTTGTGTGTTTGTCAGTCTGTTGTTATTTTAGGAACAGATCTTTGCCTTTCTGATAAGTGAGAACAAAGCATGTAGGCTTTTTACATTCCACAAATGCACCAAGAGCTAAACCACCTGCTGTATAAATATTGACCTCTTTTATTTTATCTGGTAACATAAAGTAACACCCGAAAAGACAGCAAAACTTTTAGAAAAGTGTTTAATGTGAAATTTTGTATAAAAAGAGCAAGGTTTCCCGTTCTAATTCCTGATTTTATGGAGGAAGAAAATATAAGAAGAAGCAAACTCGTAAACAAAACCCTTGACGCTGACGTATACCTGCCCCTATGCCCCATGTGACACTTACTGTAAGGCAGAAACCAAGCAGGAAGTAAGGTAAATGCACTGATGCGTGAGAGTGTTGACAACTTTTATTGCCAACAAAGGTTTTAAAAATGGTAAGAGACTAATCTTGTTTGACAATTAGCAGTACTTCTGGAGTATAGCACGAGATTACTTCTAACAACAAAGAAGGGAAAGGTTAAGAAAGCAAGTGAGCATAATGGAAACTAGAAGAAAAGACATAAAAGAATGTAATGGAAATAGTGAAAGAAGAGGTGTGGAGACAGAAGAAAAGAAAAGATAGGGGGAATCCCATACAGTTGCGTAATAAAGCCAATTAAAAAAATCCTGAGTGAGTATTTGACACATGCTCTTTTTGTACTCCCTGACCTAATTTTGAAGACATGAAAGGCAGGGCATGCTGAGCGAAGTGTGTCACTGTGAGTGGTGGAACAGATGACTCAGCTCAGCTCTGGCAGTCTATGAGTAAACATTACATGGGGCGACTCGTATCCACGGACCGATTCCAGGACCTTTGTTACTCTGAGAGGATATATTAATCAGTCAAACACTCACTCACCCTGACTGAGCTTTAAAAAGGGTTAGTGAGTATAAGACGGTTAAGGATGTGATACTGTAAGTAAGAGAGTAAACTAAGCAACTTAATTCCAATTAAAGGAAATCCTATTACAACATCAATGTTTTTTTTTAAATCATTAGTATTTTTCTAACTTTTTTGGCAACAGTTTTGGAAAGGCACTCTTAAGTTTCAACATGACGATGACCCCATGCACAAAGTGAGATTCATGAGGACAGTTTTCACAGTTTGGTGTGGAGGAACCTTACTGGCCTGCACACACCCCTGACCTCAACACCATCCACTGCTAGCCAGGCCTCATTGTCAAACATCAGTTTCCAACCTCACTAATGGTTTTGTGGCTGAACTGGAGCAAAACCTGGCCAACCAAAACCATCCTGCAACCAGGTTCTAAAGTCCAGTGGAAAACCTCACCAGGAGAGTGGAGGATGTTACTATACAAGAGCAGATTTATGGTAGAGCTGTAGTTATGAATTGATTAACAAAAAACAAACAACCATTTTGATAAGCAATTAACATATTAAGTATCTTTTAAAGAGATAGAAGTGAATATTTGGTGGTTGCCTTAATTGCTTTTGGAAATATCAATGGTTAACCTTTAATAGGTAAACCACTGGTCTTTTGGTTAACTTGCATGAACACTCAAGTCAAGGCTTGGCTGTTAGCTTGCAGTCTGAGGTAAAAAATGAAGTATTGTAAATTGTGTGATGCTACTCTTCATTTTAGTATTGGTAAAAGCACTTCGGTGTACGACATTAAGAACAAACACCCGGCTGACATATCTGAGGATGGCTCGCAGTCGCAGCCAAACGCTAGCCGGAGGGAGAGACTGTGATGTGCACCAGTCCGATCCCATCACCTAATGATTGCCGAATGATTGAAACCAATAAGCTGCCAATAAGTGTGGTGAAGGGTGAAGGATTGAAGAGTCAGTTTGATACCTCAAGTTGTAGTTTTGCCATTGAGAGCTACTTCGACTAACAGCATTAAAAAACATTTTTAGGAGAAGAAAGATGAGCTAAACGTCAGACTAAACGAGGGCGGATAAGCTAGCTCGGACCACCGACTGCTGGACAGCCTTAACAGACAAAAGCTACATCAACTTTCTTATAAATCAACCCGGTTAGTTACCTGTTCATTTCAGGAGTGTGGAGGTCGAGTCAGGCCAAGCAGTTAGTTGTGTGTGTGTGGGTGTGTGTGTGTGTGTGTTTGTTTTAAGGCTTTTTCATTATTTCCGACTTCTGCGCCCACGGACAGCTGTAGACTTGCATGTGGACCACAGACTCGCACATTATTCTATTAATACTTTTCGGGGGGTCCTGGGACACAGATGCATTCCACATATGCATGCTAGTCAACAGGGGTTGTACCATGATAACTTTCCAGAGTTGTAACTATTACAAACTGCTGTGCTGTGTTTTTCTGATCAACCTTTAAACGCAATAACCTGATATTAAATCGAACTCACTTTATTATATTTCATTGTCTCGCTGGCAATTTAAACAACACGCCCACACCTACAATAAATGGTATATATAGTCAGCAGAACAAAGAACAATAACTACCGTCACATCCTGACTGATCCGTTGTTAATGAAGTTACCGTTGCTGTGCTGCATGCATAAATGTGCACATCACTCTCTCAATTTAAACACACTCATCCTTTCAGCTGCTGCATGTATTTAATAAAGTCAAAGGAAAGAACCTGGTACGCAGCCAGCTTTGGATGGCAAAAAGAACATTAGTACTGATGTTTCTGCAACATCCTGGATACATTTAGTGACACCTGAACAACATCATTATAATATTCAGACCTTAATCTAATATAGTTCAGACATTGGCATGAGTCATATTAATAGTTGTAGCTTATTCTGACAGAGATTTCAGTAGATTATGTTATACTTCTTTACAATACTAGAGAAGTAAAAGAAGCAAAATACATGAAAGTTGGTTTGTGATTGTGGAGATCTGGAAACCACTGCGCTCACTGTAATCAGTACCTTTACTGCCTGTACTCCATACATCACCTATTACATTTAAATACCAGTTTTGAGGAGCCCTTCTTTGTGGAGCATGCATGTTCTCTTTTGCCTACGTGGGTTCACTCCAGGTACTCCAGCTTCCTCCCACAGACCAAAAACATGCAGCTTAGGTTAACTGATCACTCTAAATAGCCTGTAGGTGTGACTGGAAGTGTGAATGGTTGTCTGTCTACTACCCTGCCTCTCTCCAGCCACCCCCGTAACCTTCTGTAGGATAAGCGGTATGGAAAATGAATGATCGAGGATGAGTAATGGGGTCCGACTCAAACCATTCAGGACTCAAGCAGTGGTAACACACAGCATGGGCCCTGATCTTCTGCACCATGCTCACAGCTGCTACTGTGATTCACAGACAACCTCCTACATCTTTTTACTGCAAGTGTTGCAACACAACGGCGTTTGATTGGATACAGTAAATGGCAACTTAAAAAGAATGTGGGAGGAGGGTAAGGGTGGTGGTGGTGGTGGGGCAATCGCCCTTTGGCCTCCTTACTTATGGAGCCAGTAGAAACAGTCATCAACATGTTTTATCTTTATCTGACATTTTATAGACCTAGCAACTAATTGGTTAATCAGGAAAATAAATTGACAGATGAATCAATAATGAAGGTAATCATTAGTTGTTCCTTTTATTTCATTGCATTTTTTCACAGTTTTCTGATATTTTACAGATCGAATAAGAAATATGTAACACTGACAACAAGTGTTTAAAATGGGTACTGCAGTCCAAATTCAAAATATTGGACAGAGTTGTCTACCCATGTCCCCTCGTCCCAAGACTCAAAACTCACACAGGTTTTTAGGTCAGGTGAAATCTATCTCATTTGATCAACTCTGTTTGTTTGCTTCCATGGCTGCAGCGCGCTTTGTTTGCTTGCCAACGTTTGATATCTGGCAACCCGGGGTGTCAAATGGGCGTCAACCTGATCTCACAGAAATACGTGAAATGACCACGACCTCTTAACACAGAATCGCGATTACAAAAACGATTAGGTTAAATGGAATCACACCGGCCAAAGCGAAAACAGACGCCTCACATGGGAAATTTCAAAGGAGAACATACTGGCTGCAGTATTAGAGTCGCAGAAACCAGTATTTCAATTTAGTAGATTTCCCTAATCTTTGATATCAAATCATGGTCATTTTATAAGTAAGTATAGTAAATATATTACATATTGGTCCTTTAAAGCTCTTGCTTTTTGAATGACATGTTTAACAGTCAGATAGCTTTGTGATGTACTAGTGTCCACATACTTTTGGCCATATAGTGTATCACATTTTTACTGACAGCACATAACAGACCATTCATGTTTTTTATAAACTCAGAGGTTTGCAAACCAGATAAACCTTTACTAATAAAGGAATATCTTATCTTATCTTAAATCCGAATTATAATCATCAACCATATACCTTTTTTCTCTTCGACATTTATATTCTGAAGTATTCCTTTACTTAAATTAGTAGTTTGCTAAAAAAAGGTGCTTTATTTGGCTGCAACAAGCAGATTATCACATAACCTATTATGTAGGTTTTCTGAAAGTAGTGTGTGTGTTCGTGTGTGTGTGTGTGTGTGTGTGTTATAAATGCAATGCTGCTGAACTTTACTGGGGCAAAGGGACTGAGGCAGGTAATAAAAGCATGTTAACTTCCTGTAAAAAAGGCCTCGAGATAAAACCTGAAAAAGAAAACAAAACCATTTTCCTTCTCTCATTTCAAACTTTCACATACAGACTTGAACTCAAGATACCTTAAATTCTTGCTCTGTACTTACCCTCACCTCATTGTGAAATGCTCAACAGACACCTTAATAACGTATGTCACCATAATATCTATTCATCAAGATGTATGTATTCTTCATTCACAGCTGTTCCCAAATGTGTCCTCTGGGCTTATTGTATCTCAGTTTCTTACTTTAATTTCCAACACACCTGATTCCACATTATAAGGGTCACTTACATACTAATTGAGATGTGTTTGGTTTTATTTGGTGTAAGCCTATTAGCACAGAAGGTTGTTCTTTTCCCCAAAGTTGTCATTTTATGCAAATAGATAATATAGGAGAAATTATAGATGATAGGAATAGGAGAAAAGTGATTTTAAGAATTTATATGAATATTTCACAAGATAGGCTTTACTCATTAATAGGAAAATTGACTTTAAAGTATCTATTATGATTATTTCTTTATTAAAATCAGCACCCATACTAATAAAGCCCCTCTACCTATGTCTGTGTGACCTGCCCCCCCTCACCTCACCTTATTAGCGTCCTGGATGAGCCGTCTCACCACCTCCTTAATATGAGGGCCGTTGTCTTTGGGTGGGTGCGTGTGGACGGCCACCCGGGTCACCCCTTTGAAAAGACCCCCACTGGACCAGCCGATGTCCAACGGAGGCACCTCGGTGTCTGACATCTGGGGCCAGTAGGTGGAATGGACCCCTGAGTCTGCCTCGGTGCTGGAGGCTCCTGGCTCCAATTTGGAGCTGCTGCTGCTGCTGCTGTCATTTGCAGAGTCATACTGCTTGAATGTATTCATCAAAAGTTTGATTTCTCGGGCAGATAAAAAGTCTTTCATGTTGTCATCTTTCAGCCTAGTTTTGAAGGCACCGTCACCGTTTCTGAGCAGCTCCTCGATCGCTGCGCGCTGCTCCTCGCTGTAGTAAAACTCCGGTTTGGTGTCCGGGACTTTGGCACCAATGCGGCCGTCCTCCATGCACACAAGCTGGGATTCGGCCATGGCTGCAGCCGCTGTTCTCTCTCTCACATCCAGTAAGGGTATGATGATTAGTGTCACCTAAGTATACGTGACTCTGGATAGGTACCAAAAAAAAAAAAAAAAAAAATCCTGGGAAGTTCTTACCTGACTGGGAGGGAGGGAGGGAGGGTAGGAGAGGAGTGGCTCTGTGTGGAAAACCCATGCTGCCTTCAGGGGCAAATGGAATAAAGAGCATATACAAAACTAACACGTCAAAAAAACTACTTTCAAAGCCTCAAACACCGAGAGGCACCTGGCTGCAGACCTCTTGGAGACACCCAGTAACAGTCAGTGAATAACAGGTACGTTTCTTATTGTTTGACACTAAATACTAATTAGTATTTGTTCTTATTTTAATGAAACGGCCTAAACTAGCCATGGTCAAGTTCTCATATTATATTACCTGCCACTCATTGTCATTGTTTTACTGCCGAAACCCAAGCACAGAAATTGGCTCTGTATCATTCTGAGACTCCTCAAAAATCTGATTAAATCAGAATAATGAGATGAATGTGTGTGGTTTTATTTTTAGACTGTATGCTTTCACATTTTTATTTATTTATGTATTTAAGATACTGCAGTGCACTTTTACTGGCACCTTTTTAATGTTATCTATCACGTGTATACATATATTTGTTTCTACAGTACAAACTTTTGGGTAATATTTTAGTAGTAAGTTTTTAGTTTTTTTCCCCCATTGGATAGTCAAAGATGTGTCTGTATGTGATGTTATGTGTGGATGTAGCTGCTGTAAACGAAGCAATTTCCTGTGAAGGATAATTTAAGTATCTATCAGGCGGGGAGTTCTGGTCCTCTGAAATGAGGCGAACGCGGAAGTAACTTAAAACTGCATTCTATCAAAAGGCCACCAGGGGGCGACCGTTTTGGTGTCAAAAGGACTTCCGTCTCTATACAAGTCAATAGAGAATTCACCAACTTGATTTATAACCTCAGTAAACGTTTTCAAAATGTGTTGATGGTCTCAATCGCTAGTTTAAAGCCTTCTTCAATGCAGTATGATGTTCATTTGAGAAATGTTGGCCTCCCTGATTTTATATTTGACGATAAAGCAGGGTATGCATTAGGGCGTGGCTACGTCGTGATTGACAGGTTGATTGGTTCACAGGTTCAGGAGGGCGCCTCATGCTCCTCCTGATGCCCATATAAGTAGAATCCGTGTTTTAACCAACATGCACCTGACATTTTCAAGATGGCGCTGTCCAGATCCGAAACTATTCGCTTCCAAGCAGCAGTCCACAAACCAATGGGTGACGTCACGGATGTTACATTTTATATACAGTCTATGGTATCTATCTATGACAATGAGAGATAGTTTCGTAGAAACATTCAGAATTACGAGCTTGTAGTTGGAACTCAAACGCAGCAGTGTGCTTCTTTGTAATGGGCTGGTCATCTGTCCCATGATCCAGTGGCAAATAGACTTGCCCAGGTAATAAACTGAGCAAACAGTAAATTCAGGTCTCTGTTAGCCATAACAAGATAGGATGTGTCATATGGGGTCAAAATTCAAGAATACCTAAGTTTGATTTGACTGTACCTTTGTTGGATGTGCTGACCTCATGATCAATTATTTATTTTTGAAGCAGCTATTATATGTGTACAGGATTGATGAGGTTAATATTTATTTTCCTTTCCTTTTTTTTTTCTTTTTTAATATTCTCAAATCTCAGCCTAATAATGTTAATCATTGTTTGTTTGTTTTAAATTAAATATAAAATATTTTGTAAACCCTCAGGGTTAATTTTTTCTCAAGCTCTAGGATATTTTCCCAGTGTCTATTTGTATAAATTTGAATGTCTGTAACTATTTACATGGGGACTTGCATGGGTAGTTAGATATCTAACTATTTACACAGGGAGTTGCATGATTGACTGATGGCAGTGAATGGGGCATTATCATTTTTGTTTAAAGGTACATTGATAATAAGGGATGAGTAGTCATGTGTCATATCCATGTTATCAACAGCTAGCCTCATGAATGTACTATGGCAGGCCTGTTTGTTTTTCCATACAGCGTACAGTGCGTTTTTTTGTAATCTTGTAATGTTGTTCTTATTAGTCTGACTGATAAGAACAAAACTTAATACTCAAGGTGAAGAGACTGAAGCACAAAGAGTTTGCCTAGGAAGCACCAGATGGGATGCCTTGAAGAGGCTAGAGACTTTTTTTCAGTGTGGCTGTTGACTCTGCTCTTGTATCACCCAACAAACATTTTGAAACATTTTGAGACAAGTTAAAAGCAAGTTAGGGGTAGACTACTGCAAAACTTCCCAACCTTGGATGACGAAGCACTGGAAAAACAATGCAATGAGGTTGAAAACACACTGAGCAGTGGATAGGAAGCTGACATTGATGGGAAAGAGCTGGCCATAAAAATCAGACACCTCCCTCTGTTACCTAGAAACAGGATGACTGCGTTTGAACTGCCAGACTTCGTCCACAAGGAGGAGCTGACACAGGTTTATCCAAATCTGAGGGTTGCCTGTATCTCCAGTGACAGTGGCATCAGCTGAAAGACATTTTTCAAAAGCTTAAGCTGTTAAAGATATACCTGCGATCATTAATAGAACAAGAACACCTCAGTGGCCATTATTAGTATAACTCATGAGATTGGCAGGCAGGTTTCAGTGATGGTTTTGCCTCAAAAAAAATCAAGGAGGTAAAGATTTTGAGGACTTTCACACTGATGTTTAAAGATGGTAGTGAAAGGATGCATAGCTGTTGTTTAGTAGCTTATAGCTGTTATGTACAGTAGTTGACATTTTTGTAGTTTTTACTTTATTTAGAATATTTTCATTGCTTTCTATTGGTCAAAAATAATGATGGTTTTTCACATTGTCTTTACTTATAGACCTTGTGATGTGCAGGATTGTTGCTTTTATAGTGTAAATATGTTGACATTATTATTTGAATACTTTGTATTTTCTTAACTTCTCAAATTTTAATATATCGTTAATAAAGATTGTTTTAAAAAATAAAGTAAGAGATTTGCTGTTAATCAATGTACCCATCTCTAGTATGTGTGTACAGTATGTGTTCATTCAGTTATGAGCAGTGTGAGTGATTTGGTGGTTGTGCTGGAAGTGTTGTCCTTAGCTAACAACAGAGGCTAATCGTTAGCCTCTAGGTGACCAGGAGAAGCCCAAAGTTGCACCTCTTACAACGCGGGAAAAAAACCCTTTTCTCATCAACTGTGGAGGATTTGGTGTTGCGAGGAGCCGCCCTCTCAGTTCAACAGAGAGACTGCCCTTATTTAGATGGGACTTCTGAGTGGTGAGTAGCCTAATCCCATTTTTGGTTGAGTAAGATAATTGAATGTACGTATGTTGAAGTGTTAAACGTTTATGTTGCAACTAGCATTTCAGTGAAATTGAGTAACTTAGAATATTTCATAATCTCAACTAGTGTAATATGCTAGTTTATATGTGTAGGTTATAATTTTTATTTTATGTTACACAGGTCTAATTTTGGTTTACCATGTATTATTCTGAGGGGGTTTAGGTAAATCATAAGCAAGACCAAACACAGTTAAAGTTTTATTTACAAATTAGATTGAAATCCACTCAATACACATCAGCAGTACATAGTACAGGTAGTATTACTATTGAGTGTGAGTAAACTAATCTATGCACTGATTAGGCACAGAACAGTGTTACAATATTTAAAAAAAAAAAAATCTATTTCATTCATTCATTAGATACACCTGGGCAATCTAATGCAAGCCAATACAAGAGCTCTGCTTTAAACTCTACATCTATGAAGTCTATTCTATATTTATATACATTGATGAAGGTGATGGTGATGTAATAGGGTGCATTATATTGAATGGTGTTCCTAATATTTTGTCCACTCCATTAGCATACATGAGGGGTGGCAAAATAATTACACCACCACCACCACTTTGTACAACCTTAGTTATAAACATAAAGTAAAATGATCACATTTTATTATTGGATTGAATTAGATCACACAGGTGTACCTAATTAAGCGGCCGGTGACTGTAGATACAATCAAACACAAATACACTGAGATAAAAGGGTTAGTAAACTGGTACAACAGGTCATTGCAGCACATGACTAGGCCACAGGTTTTACTTTCAGTTAATGTACAACTGTGTGCATTTATTAGTCTGCCCGGGTCACAGCACATTTACAGCTGCAGTTACAGTCATTGGTAACATTGTCTCCTCCCTGGATCAAAGCAGTTTTGTGCTGCTCCCCTCATTGAACTCTCAAAAGCATTTTATACTCTTGATTTTTAAAATCTTGCATCATAAACTACAATATATATGTTTATGTGAAGTCACTCTTAATGACAGCGAGAAATCAGACTGTTGTTGCTGATTGTCTTACTATCAGAAATGGGTTGCAACAGGCATCTGTACTTGGCTGATTGCTCTTAACATTATACATAAATAACATACTTCCACTTAATCAATAATTGTCCATTTTAATGTGTGCAAATGAAACCATCTTAAGCTGCAGGCTCCTCCCCCGCCCATCCCTGACTCGTCTTCAGTCTGCCTTTGAGGCTTTCTAATTATGACTCCTTAATCACAGACACACGCAGGTTTTCTCCACCTCCACTAATGGCTCTGAGTATCCTTCCATTACGACTTGACGTATGACTCTTGCTGAGTCATACAAATACTTGGGAACTAGACTTGACAGCAGACTATCATTCAAGATTCATACACGGTCGCCCATAAAGTTGGAATAATTTTGTTTTCAGACACATTCCTCTTTTTATTTTCTATTTATACACATCAGTAATCACCTTTGACCAGGTATAATGAGATTGATCAATACAATTTTGAGAATATATACACTTTATCTATCAAGAATAAATCACATTGTCACAATCATTTCATGGAAAGAGGTAAACAATATTTTATTCCAACTTTATGGGCGGCCGTGTATTAAGCATTCAACTCAAAAAATTAAAAGTCAAACTAGGCTAATCTAATCATAGGACTATTGTACATGTCTATGGAGAAATCCTGTATTGTCATGCTGCCCCATCAACACTTCAGAAGTTAAACCCTTTTACTCACAATGCATTGGGCTATATCACTTATGACAAATTTCCTACTCATCATTGTTCTCTGTAAGAGGGACTTCCTCACAGACTAGAATTAAAAAAAAAAAAAAAACTCTACCGTTGAAACCTCCAAACTACCTCATATCTCTTCCCTCATTTAAATCTAGTAACTACAGTAAATTATCTAGTAACTACTTAATCTTAAATATCCCTCAGGTTCACACTGATGTTGGCAGAACTGGTTTTATGCACCTTTTGAAATGGCTACAAACTACAAACTGCCCCCAAATTGAGTTTTACATTCCTTCAGGAGATTTTAAAGCTATATTATCTGTTTCTTTTAATGATTCTTGTGTTTGTTTTTTTATTAGTTTCTTGTTTATTGTCTAGTTGTGTTGTTTCTATCTGTTGACTGTGTTCTGATGAATGTTTCTTGTTGTCAGGGATCCTAATCTCAAGAGACTGCCTGACTAATTAAGATTAAATCAGAGATTAGAATTAAGATTACATCTTTAAAATGTGTTAAAAAGCAGATTTCACTAGTTTACAGCTAATTTTGAACCCAACATATGTAAATTTAGATGGTTCTTTGATAAATCCAGCAAAATTATTGAATAACCGACCAGCTGCTTCTCAATTATTTGTAATTTTTTTATGTAGGTTATTTATTTATTTTTTTCTTTGTATGTTAACCATGATGGAAAACTGTTTCTGTGTGTCTAAACCAACAAGAGAGTGTTAATGTTAGTTAGTTTGCAGCCAGTTAGAGTGTTGCATGAATTAGCAGTAGACATCAATTCAGTTAAGAGTTACTGTGATGTGACACACTCTTTGTTTGTGTTCCTCTTAGATGGGTTTGGTGTAGTTGGAGGGGAACAGGCCTATTTTACCCCTCAGCTGGCCTTTCCACCAGTTGTCATGCGAGCACTCCAGGACCTTGATGACGTCGCCGGCGGTGAAGTCCAGCTCGTCTTTCTCCTCGGCTTCGAAGTCGTACAGAGCTTTGACCTGCGGCATGAAGGCTTTGTGCTGGCCATGTAGGAGACAAATATACAGGGTGAGACACATAAATGACCTCAGGCCATGAACCAAGTGTCACTGACTTGTACAGGATGACCAAAATATGTATTTTTCAGCCAAGTGTTACAGCTTCAAGAAGTTCCAGTTTCTCATTTTTGACGTGCAGAATTTTTTAGACGGTCCCATATCTGAATTTAATTTAAGAAAATGGGATGATTCATTGCCTAAAGTAATAAGAAAGGGATGCTCTTTTCTGTTGCACAACCCCTCTTTTTCAAACCATTATTTAAAACCTCTTGTGTCATTTAGTCGCTGTCCACTGAAAACCTTCTAAATTCAAGATGAGGAGATACCAAGTAGCCACCAGAAGAGATGCTTGTTGGATAATGTTAAAAACAACTAACTTAATTACAAAGCTGTTTTCAAGCGGACATTTTGGAGATATAAAGTTTTCATCTGATGACAGCAGTTCAAATTTGATGTTAAAGTCGTTATAAATAATCATAAAGTAACCTACATATGGACAAGGACACGCAGTATGTATACACAGAAACTCAGATAGTATGAACATACCTATCACTGTATACACACACACACACACACACACACACACACACACACACACACACACACACACACACACACACACACACACACACACACACACACACGCACATACAGTATTATTAAATACCTGTCGTGGTGCAGGTACAGGTCGAGGAGCAGGCTCAGGACTGGGGGCAGGACCGCGAACAGGACTGGGGTCAGGCCTGGGGGCAGGACTGGGGGCAAGTCTGGGATCAGGTCTTGGATCAGGCCTGGGGACAGGACTGGGGGCAAGTCTGGGATCAGGTCTTGGATCAGGCCTGGGGACAGGACTGGGGTCAGACTTTGGAGCAGGACTTGGGTCAGGCTTTGGAGCATTCCTGCGGGCAGGCTTGCGTTCAGGACTGAGGACGGGACTTTTAACAGGAATGGGGACAGGACACTGAACAGGACTGGGGTCAGGCCTAGGGGCAAGTTTGGGGGTATGACTGAGGACAGGACTTTGAACAGGACTTGGGTCAGGCTTTGGAGCATTCCTGCGGGCAGGCTTGCGTTCAGGACTGAGGACAGGACTTTGAACAGGACTGGGGTCAGACCTAGGGGCAGGTTTGGGGAGAGGCAGTACAATATTTGAGCCCCGTCTTTGCTGTGGAGACAAATAAACTCATATTGATTTCATTTAACGTATTTTTTTATTTCCTTATTGTATATTTCTAATACGGGCGGAGTCCATCTCTTACTTTAGGTTTAGTTCATACCTGTTGTTGTGGTTGTGGTGGTGGTATGTCCCGTAGGAATAGTTGTTCCTCTTTGTTGATGGAGTTTTTTCTGTAGTATTCCACCAGCTGGTTGAGGGAGGGGAACTTTTTAGACCAGAGGTAATACTGCCACCTGCTGTCCCGCATCACCTTGAAGTGCTGAACATCTTTTTCATGTCTACAGCAAAGTTAAATATAGAGAAGATTTATTGTTCAAAGTCTTGACATGTCTTTACCCTGTCGATTTAGAATTATTCCACAAAATATGACACCAGTATTACATGACTGCCTTCTTCAAAACTCTCCTTTCACCCAACATGAATACTGAAACAACACAGTGTGTGTATGTGTGTGTGTGCGCGTGTGTGTGTGTGTGTGTGTGTGTGTGTGTGTGTGTGTGTGTGTGTGTGTGTGTGTGTGTGTGTGTGTGTGTGTGTGTGTGTGTGCTTCTAAGCCTTACATCTCTTGTCCTTGAACACACACACTAACACTCTTACCACCAGACAAAAAGAGGGAGATGGGGTGTAAATAAGGCAGATAAGAACAGAGAGGGAGAGAGTGATAGGTACTAAATACAATGACTCTTTATATGAGACTGAGATCTTGGATAGAGAGAAGGAGAATAAAGATCACTGGACATTTCCATCCAGTTCAAAGACAAAAACAGGGGGGAAAAAACCATTACAGTAATCTAAATTATAAAATGCTTTCTCAGTTATTAACCTATAAAGTTACGTCTCTTGGTCCTCATACCCTGCCAACATTTTTTAATCTTACAGGGAGGAATCTGTCTGGTGAACAAGAGATGATAACTCCCCCTCTCTGACAGAGGCATCAATAGGCCACAATGCAGAGTTTTGAGGAAAAGACCATAACTCACAATTTTAACTATTCTATAAACCCTGACATGAGCCTTTGAAGAAGCTGACAAATCTAATAAAACCTTTTTTAAAGTATCTCTGGAAAAAAAGAACAAAGCAAATCAACATTTGGCTGCAAGGATCAGTCTACGTAATGCTCTCTGCACTGTTTTTCATAATCATCTGCACATGGAGATATGCAACAAGTCTGAAAGCTGCAGATTAATCTACATGAATAATTTGTATCAGGATCAGTGAGTCAGTAAATTAAGGTATTACGAGTAAGCAACCCATGACACAACATCCAACGATCAAGGTGTTGCAAGTAAAGATGTTTCTCAGAAAGAACGTGCATCTGCTGGAGGAAGTGGTGTGGTCTATATAAAAATGCACACATTTGAAAGTGCAAATACCTGTACTAATTATGGCTCATTCTACCCCACTGTGACCCCACTGTGTCTCCATGTGACAGAAGAAAGAAAGAAAGAAAGAAAGAAAGAAAGAAAGAAAGAAAGAAAGAAAGAAAGAAAGAAAGAAAGAAAGAAAGAACGCTTAAATTAAAGAGTCATGACATAAAGTGGAATAATGGCGGAATAATGGTGAAAATAGAAATCAAGGTGGGAAATAAAAAGGCACAATGCTGGATTATTTGTTTTAAAAGTTATCAAAGTTTGGCAATGTTGGGTTATGTAGACATGTTGCACAATTGGGTTTGATCTATTTATCCAAGCATCTGCTTTAATGTTGAGAAGGAATTTGGCTGATTTGGTTTGATGATTCAAAAACAGCACTGTTGTTTCTTCTACTCATTTTAGGGTTAGGGTTAGGGTTAGGGTTATGTAATATGTATATATGTAATATAGTTGAACCAATGTTTAATTGCAGGCAGAATAAACTGTAAAAAATGTTTTCAAGTTTAAAAATTGTCACATTTAGTTAATTAAAACTCATATTAGGTGAAGCTTATGCTAGTTATCTTTGGTGATACAGCTCTATATACAATTTGACAGCAATAGACCTGTATAATATTAAACACATATCATAGGCATCACGTGAATATCAGCAGAAACAAAAAAAAATGGAAGTAGGTACATTTTATCTGTTGCCAGGTCAACATTCAAATACACATACAACGTTGAACGCACCTGACAGAGATGGAGAAGTTTCCACGGCCGTGTTGTTGGCTGGCCCGTATGAGAAAGGCCCCCACATAGTGTGACATAAGCTTCTTCTCAGCCTCACTCCGACTAATGTCCTCCTGATACCAGCTGGAGTCGTAAAGGAGGCAGGCAGGGAAGGACAGATGTTTGGGAAGTTGAAAGTCAGAAAAGAGAGAGTGGCAAAGCCGTGATGGCAATGAAGGAGGTGATGACGAGGTACAGAGAGATAGGAGGGAAGAAGAGCAGATAAGGTGAGGATGAGAGCAACAAAAAGAAAGTGTCTATTATACAGGAAGTAGTGATTGAGTGACTAAGGGAGTGATTTCGGGCACAGCATGGATCTTGTTTCTTAAACAATGCCTGTCTATCTCTCTATACTTTTCTCATTCATTTTTGCATTTACTTGAGGGTTTACCTGGGCAGCACCATGTCGATGAAATTTTTGGGTACGTAGCCTTCAAATTCATTGATTTCTGCTTTGTACCAATTCCCAGTAGTCTGCATCACCTGACACAGTGGGACACATTCACAAAAAACACGTTCACTCGAAATTAAGTCACAAATTAAAACAGTACCATAAGCACGTGAAGTATAGTCGTCATGTGTTTGTGCTGTGGAGTGAACTTATTAGACGATTTCAAGAGATTGATTTCCCATCTGGTTTCTATACAAGAAACTAATCTTTTTTCAAATACCTTAGCTTGAGGAACTATTCTCTTTGAACAAAATAAGCCAAAGTTTTTAAAGGTATACTATGCAGGATTTGTCGGTTGCTATTTGTAAATGCAACAGTCAAAGTTGGCTCCGCCCTCCTAACCATTGGATGGACTGCGGTGGCATTTTGTATTGACATTTATGGCTCCCAGATGATGACCCACATGAAGTCCCAACCCCCGAAACAACCCCAACCGGTCAACTGGCGATACAATTTAATCTGCTATCCACCTGACCTGACTCTCTCGCACCTGGACAGAAAGGACGATTGCACCAGAATGCTGTTCATAGACTTTAGCTCACATTCAACACAAGAGAGGCACAGAACCTGCTGGTATGAACACCTCACTTTCCATGTGGATCCTTGACTTCCTGACTGACAGGCCTCAATCTCTTAGCCGAGGAAACAAAACTTCCAGAGTCACCAAACTGAGCAGTGGCGCTTCCCAAGACTGTTCACCCTGATGACCCATGACTGTGCTGCACAGCTCAAACTGTAGAATCAAGTTTGCAGATGACAGAACAGTGAGGGGGCTCATCAGCAACAATGATGAGTCTGCCCACAGAGCTGACGTCAAACAGCTGGTACACTGGTACCAAAACAAAAGAGATGATTGTTGACTACAGGAGGAATGCCACCACTCACACTCCACTGAATATTAATGCCTCTGCTGTTGAGACAATCACATTCTTAGGAGTGCAGAACAGGGAAGACCTCAGACAGCTCAGCAGCGTCATCACTTCTTTCGGAGACTAAAAAAGGCCAGCTCCCCCCTTCCATCCTCACCACCTACTACAAAGGGACCATACAGAAAATCCCCTCCAACTACATCACTGTCTGGTTTGGGAACTGCAGCATCACTGAGCAGAAATCCCTTCAGCAGATTGTGAGTACAATCGAGAGGATAATCAGAGCCTCCCTCACACTAGTCACAGAACTCCACCACTCACATTGTACCCACAGTGCAACTACCATTGTTTCAGGTTCCTTTCACCCCTCCTATGGACTATCTGTCTATCCATCTGGCAGAAGGTAATAGAGCATCTGGGCCATGACTACTAGTTTCTGCAACAGTGTCTTCCCTCAGGCAGTCAGGTCAGGCTCCTCAACTCCCCGCTTACAGTGTAAGTGATGGGGCCAAAATCCATACTCCTCCTTCTATGCAAAAATGTATTTAAACGTTTATTTGAAGCTTCAGCCGTCGGCATTATTCAAATCAAGTAGACGTCTTTCAACATTACAATCTTTTTAGTGCTGAATTCCCTCTTTTTATTACTATACTTCCACTGCAGCTCAACAAGGAAACACCAAGTAAACATAGGGGGAATCTGATGCTATAAAGACTGTAAATGTGGCAGTTATCCACGTTATATACAACTCAGACTGCTGAAGCCCTATACAAGCTTCAGATAAACCTTTAAATGCATTCTTGTATAAAGTGACACTGTGGACACACTGGATTTTGGCCCTCATCACTAATACTGAAAGTGCATTTAAAAGGGGATCTTTTAATAGCCAGTATGAACAGGAGCAATTATTACAGCAATACTTCCATTGTTCATATGAGCACCTGACTGTGGTTTTAAGACAAACTTGAAAAATTGAGAACCTATCCTTTAACACTCTATCTTACACCATAATCTAGACAAAGTTCAAGTAAGTTCAAAGTATGGTGAATGAATAAAAACTTACAAAACTCAACAATATAGCCTAGCATTGTCATCGTGAGTGTATTAGCACGTCAACATTTAGGTCAAACAACATCACTGTAATGTAGGAGGAAGAACAATCCTTCTTGAGCAAGTATATGACTCAGTTCACAGCATTAGTCCATGTACAAAAATCAATGAACTCATTTGTGTGTCTCAACTGTTGTTGTCAGGATCCAAAACAAATTTTCATAAACTGTCGCAAAAAGTAGTGAAGAGCACTGCAGGCCACAGAGACAAATTCATGCAAATGCATCTCCTGCTGTATGAATGCATTGAATGCTCAGTCCTAGAGGTGACGTTGATTTACATGAAAATATTGTTGGCACTATACACAGTATGCATTTGAATGTTTTTCATACTGAGAGCTATTTGTAATTTTACAATGTGCAGTGTTGGAAAAACAAAGGAACATTTTATAAACTGGAAGAATTGTTCGGATGTGTATTTTACATATAGTGTAAATGGACTGCATTCATAATGTAGCGGCCCCACAGCAGTGTGTGTGTGTGTGTGTGTGTGTGTGTGTGTGTGTGTGTGTGTGTGTGTGTGTGTGTGTGTGTGTGTGTGTGTGTGTGTGTGTGTGTGTGTGTGTGTGAATCCATGGTCCTTACCTTCAAGCACTGTCCTTTTCTGAAGCTGAGTTCACCATCAGTGGTGGCTTCATAGTCATACTTGGCTGTAGACTCCATGGAGAAACTACAACAAAGGTTTCAAAAAAGGAAAATATGTTACGTGTGTGGGTTTATAAATGATAAAACTGAATAATGTTTTAAAATGATCCATTATGTCACTTTACCGAGTACTACTGAAACTTTTAATGTAACTGTGGTGAGATGACATTAACGTGTCTTGAATCTAGCTATACTGTTGCATTGTATACCTGCCTTGCATCTAGATTAAATGAGGACTATATGATGTGGTGGTTATATGAAGTAAATGTTACGTATCGTATGTGGTTCCTGAAACATATCTTCACATATTTGCAGTGCACAAGCACCATTTTTCCTCCATTTTTTTCTTGCATGCACATGAGAAAAATAGATTTGACAGTTAAATCAATAAGCTATCATAAACTTCACCTGTACTCAGTGTATTTCAGTGGAAGTGCAACTGGACCCAGTATGTTTTACCTTTAGTAGGAGAAAAGTCTTTATTGACAGCTCAGAAAACAGCAGGGCAACAAACCACAGTTCAAAAATGACAACCTGTGGCCATTGAAGAGACAGAAGCATTGAATTACTCACCATGTATGCGTTGTTATCCCTGCAGAGGTGAGATGTTTTTTCCTGATATCAGACCGAGCTGTGAATCAACTCCACTTGGTGGATTCAAAGGTCTGGACCCAGGCAAGAGATCGTACAGTTTACAAAGAGAAAGTTACAAATTCCTGCTTCTTGCTTGCAGGAAGCTCAGTGAGACTGCAGCTGCTACTGAAACACACTCTCTACTGCTGCTGACCACTTAGTCACATGTGTGTACACCAAAATAGGCACAGGTGCAAAACCAATTACTATATTTCTTTTACCGTTAAATGAACAATAGCTGTCTGTCACTGGGTGTGAAACCTTGAAAGGCGCCTTAAGGATAACTAATGCACTCTTCTTGTAATTCTTTAATTAACACATTAACACAAAGCAACTGAAACTATTATTGAACAATCTTACTATTTCCAAAAGAGGTAGTAAGAATGAAAGAGGAGCAAGTATGAACTGTCATGCTGAAACCAAAAATAAACAGCTAATATTAGCAAATTAACAAGAAGTGTATATGCTACATGCTAAACAACATGTAACCTCCAGTTATTGTTAACATAGATGCATACTAATCTTCTGCTAACATAGTCAGGTTAGCCTTAGAGGGCAACTTAAAACCCGCCTGAACAGCAATGTTTTACTGCCCTCTCTGATCGAAAGTGTCATTTCTGTTTCACCTTTGACCAACATTACATATTTTTGTGTGTCTAACGTGCGTGGGAATTCAACAGACACTGTATTTGCATCTATTACATCAATTACATCCACTTCAGCCAAGAGGAACTAAAAACAGGAAATTTAGTTTGTGTTAAACAAAAAAAAAATTTGCTTTGTAAGGATGAGATGATCATTTTCTTCACAAATCCTCAGTAGGTGACAGGTCATTTGGGGTTTTCTGAATTAGTTGGGTTTGGGTTTACGACAAAGCTTCTGTTGACTTGCAGTTGGTGGGAATGTAAACCACGTCTACCTGTCAGTCTGTTTACCTGTAATTAGGTGAGATAGTGTCGTTATGCTTCTCAGGTCATTTCTGTTGAAAACCTTCCATAAATTAAACATTAAGACATGCTCGGTGATGTAGATGCTCGGTGTTGTAGATGCTCGGTGATGTAGATGCTCGGTGATGTAGATGCTCTGTGGCATGTTCAAGTGCATGAGATTGGACACATATGTGCTGTGGATACTGCCACATTTTTCTCATTTTAATTTTAATTAAACTTATGTTATGCATTATGGTACGATGAGAAACTGTGACAATGTTGAACCACAAGTCTGCAGTAGATTTTGTAACAGCCTGTGGTAGGATGTTTGAGGTTTGTATGACATATGAAGGGCTGAACCTTGATGTAATGATTACATTTGCCACACGAGGGCAGCAAGCTGCAAGAAAAACCAAAACCATTGAACATTTCACAGCTGTTTAACCTGATAGATGTTAAATACGAAATACATACTTTAACTGCTAAGAGTTTACATATGCAAACTTTAAGAGTCAGATCAGTGGTCTTTACCACCAGGACACTATTCACTCTCCTTTGAGGAGGTTGAAGCAATGCAACTAAACTTAAATGGCATGGAGTGACTGAACTGGTGGCAGCATATAATCTGAAATTAATAAAGAAACTAAACAAGAAAAGCCCATATTTAAAAAAAAATGTAGTGACAGTAGTTTGGACCATATGGCGATATACTGTGTAAGGATATCTGTCAACCATCAGAGATTCAGTACTGTTTATATAGTAGTTACTATCCTTTGAAGATATCTGATTGTATTAACACATTGTTTGTAAACCAATGCAAAAAACTGCTTCATTTATATTGAATTATTTTTTTGAATTTAACCTTTACTCATGCATGGAAATTGGAGTTATTTTGTCCAAAAACAGTTCCTTAATTAATTTTGCAGAACATTTCTAAATACCTGACTCATATTCATGTCCTTAAAACAGAATCAGCACAAGAAGGTAAATTATATCAAAAATAATTCATAACATCAAGTAGCTACTGTTATAGGGATGGACTCTGTCATATTTTACATTACATATATTATTGGTACATTTTGACCCGTCGTTTGCCAAAATCACTGACTTCAGACCAAACCTCCGTCACCAATATACAAGCTATTTGTGAGTCCATGTCACTTTTGTCTTAAAACCTTTTGAATGTAATTATCTCAATTAACCGATAAACACATTCAACAAATAACACGTCCCCACTATGTTTCAGAGAGAAGATGGTAGAGGACAAGAAATAGCAAACAGAGAAAGACTAGAGAAAGTCAGCTAAGAGAAGGAATAAGAATGAGGAAAAAGAGAACAAGCAGTGAGAGAAAGTGTTGGAGTTGAGAGGGTGCAGGGCTGCAGCCAGTGGCAATGCAAGCAAATAGTGCCACCTCTCTTTCTCTCTCTCCCTCTCTGATATTCACAACCAGTCTCAGTGGTCGGCCTGCCATGATTGCTCAGATTCCTGTGTGGTGTTCAGTGGGGATTTGATCTTGTGACAGGGCTGAAAAGCAAATGTGATTTGAACGAAGAAGAAGAAAAAGAAAAAAAAGCAAAGCCGCATCCAAGCAATCAGCATTCCCACCATGAGAGGTTTGATGAATGGACTCGATGTACCCTCATAGATGTCAGTGTGTGTTGCTGTGACTTTTTTTTTTATCCACAATGCCAAAAGAATAATTTGTTCTTAGCTGTTGCCAAGGTGACCTATAGCTGTACGTGCATCTGTTGTTATGTCGCCTATTATGGCACATCAGGAAAAGCAAAATGGGTACAGGTGTAACAATTCAGAAAAGGAATTGCAGTGTGTGTGTGTGTGTGTGTGTGTGTGTGTGTGTGTGTGTGTGTGTGTGTGTGTGTGTGTGTGTGTGTGTGTGTGTAATGACAGTGTTTAATGGTCTTAGCCCATGAAACATGCCATCCAGCTTCATGACAGAACTCATAAAGCTCCCTTTGAACAGGTGGAAAAGACCCCTATATGTCTCAATGCATAGCTGCCATTCAGCATTAAAAGACCCATCGACTGTGTTCAGCGTGCACGACTGTGTGCGTGCCTGCTTGTGTGAACACTCGCAACAGTTGTAAAGCGCTGACAGCCACTTCTTTAAGGCGTCGAGGGACGTCGAACTCTGGAGAGTGAGGGAGTGCAAATGGAAGAGGTAGAGACTCAGAGCAAGTTGAATGTATATGACAACAGAGAGACGGAGATATATGATGAATATTCTGTGAGTAAACATCACATCTCGTCCTGTTTACTTTGCCTAGCTCTGCACAAACCTACCTCTGTCCTAGTCTCGAGAGGGTTGTGACAAAAAAAGGTTCTCAAAATCAAAAGACAAAAAAGTATCTTGTTAGGTTTTTTTAAAAACAGCAAGACTGACACTAAATCTAAGCCCTCCAAAATTCTCTCTGACACTCAAAAAATTGACAGTATTGCCCCCAGTAGGAAAACACTGACACTCCACAGAAAAAGAAAAAAAAAGTTCTGCAAATACATGCATAATAAAAAAATATGTCTCATGAAATACCATAAACATTCACAATAGTCTAAACTTTACAAATCTTCAAATCAAAGACACTGTCATGCTGGATAGTCTTTATCTGGATTTATCATAGGGATTTTACTCAATCTTTTCACACCAAATTATATACAAACACTAAAACAGACATTTAATCGCAGGCATACACACACAGGCACACGCGTACAGACAAAAACAGCTCATTAAAATAAACAGCAGAATACATTCAGCAATATCACAGACTCACATCAGAAAACAGCTTTTTAATATTTTGCACTGAGAAAAAAAACAACTACTCATTGATTCTGTCACACACAGGATAACCTGGAGTATCTATTCATCTGCCGCCATGATAAGATCAAAATTGAATTTGCTCAATACTTCGGCTTATGACCAAAACTAATTATCTCAGCTGTGCTTTGACTTAAGTGCTAATTAGAAAATGTTGCCAACAACATTATCTCAGTTTCTGTTAAACTGCTAAACTAAGAATATACATAAACATTAAACCTGTTGAAAATGAGCAAGTAAGCAATGTAATTGGAAGCATCGTAACACACCGTGAATTTTATGATTTTGGGCTTTGTGAATAAGTTAAACTTGACTACAGAGCTGCTCTGGTTAAAATTAAAATGTATTTCTTCCATCAGATGGAAATTTTACAAAATGTCTAAAGACAGTTCAAAATGACAAAAAGTCTAGCTCTAGGACATGATAAAGCATATATGGACTCTTCTTAAAGGGGATTTTTTTATTAGCTGCCACCATTAAATTTTGTTACTGTCCAAGTCTGGGAAACTGTTCCTTAACCTTCAGGTTTTAGCCCAATAAAATGCTTGACTTCCCACTGCAGCTATGAGAAAAGCTTCTCTGCAAGTCTTTGATATTACTAACCTCCACTTAGTATGATAGAGAAGTATGGTGAAGAGCAGCACTCAAGGAGAAGACTCAAGCATCGACTTGTTGAAGCATCCTCGAGTAAATACTAGATTACCCTGACCTCCCTCTGAAATGGCCCTAAGTGAAATGATTATGCCTCAAAAATCAATAAAACATTATGTACTAGTAGGCGTTCCTCACCATTAGGTGTTCGAGCCTTCTTTCTCTGGACATAATGATGGATAAGAGCCTGTCCGTCGCTGTCAATGAGTCCATACTTCACCTTTCCTCTGCTGGAACCATTCATCACTCACTCACTCATATCCATGTATTATACCGCATTACACTGATGGTGCTTTCAGGGTTTAAATTACTGAAATGAATGGTTATGCCTGGGCTGTAAGGTGGGGTGAACCCTCAGAAAATTGTCCATAAAGCAAAGTGGACTCGGAGCATAGAAAGATGCTGGAGTACTCGAAGAGGTTCTGTCAAGGTGGCGTCTTATTACATTATGGTCCAATTTCTAAAACTCTTTTGTAGCCTTTATATGGTACGGCTGGCCAATTTTCTATTTCTTATTGTAGCAGTTAGAGGGTTGAGAGAAATACATATGATAGGTGAATGAGATAGAAGACAAAATATAGCACCTAGAGAATTGCACCCTTGGAAATACACGACTGGGAAATGAGTAATACCAACTACTGCTATTACTAATATCCTTAAAGTTCACAGCTAGATAAGACACAGATTCACTTAGGGGAGAGAGATGTGGTTCAAAATAAAGGAAACTGGGAAATGTTGCTGAAAGATAGTCAGTGAAAAAAAACAATATAACTACATTATTTTAAAATATAATTAAAATCTTTTAGCATTAAGTAAGTAGACTGGCACTCAGTGACACTAAATCAAAGAAATAAGAACGACAAACCAGGTTAAACATAAATAAATAAATGAACAAATAAATGAAATATGGCACTATTAAGACAACACGAAAAACCAGGCAAAACAGCAGCAGGTGGAGACCTACAAAAGAGACATAATCAATTCAAAGTCATGAAAAGGTTTACAAACAGGAAGACTGGCAGGAGATACTAGCAAGGAAGCTACAATAATAGTCAAATATAGCCATCTAAAAACAATATAGCTTCTCTCTGGCTATCATGGCAGGAGCAAAGGGAGAAAAGCCAACAGGTGTTTTATATAATCTGGCTCTGATCAGGGGAATTGGTTATAGGAGGAGTCAAGCCTGGGGCAGCGTTCACTAACACTCCTTATGGTAATGTATTCACTTGCACTGGTGGAGCATTCCCCATCACATTAATGCCAACATGATGTTCAGTCTTTGGAGAGTTGTTCTGTGTATAGCAAATACCACTGCGCATACGTGGGGATTCACTAGCTTGTTATTCTACATATCACAACCTCTTGACTGTATGCTACATTTTAAATATCTCAAAGGACTTAAATGCTCCCCAGAGACTGAAAATGTGATAGTAGCTATTAGTCTTTGAGGGGTTTTCTCAACCTGACCAAACTTAACCTTCCTGTTGTCTTTGAGTTAAGGAAGGAAGAGAGGAAGAAGGAAGGAAGGAAGGGAGGAAGGAAGGGAGGAGGAAGGGAGGAAGGTAGGAGGGAGGGAGGAAAAAAGGAAGGAGGGAGGGAGAAAGGAAAAGAGGAAGGGAGGAAGGAAGGAAAGAAGGTGAGAGGAAAGAAGGAAGGGAGGAAGGTAGGGGGAGGAAAGAAAGAGAGAAGGAGGGAGGAAAGAAGGAAAGGAGGAAGGAAAGGAAGGAGGGAGGAAGGAAGGAAGGGGGAAGGAAAGAAGGAAGGAAGGAAGGAAGGAAGGAAGGAAGGAAGGAAAGAAGGAACAGTCAAAACAGACGGGGTCAATTTGACCCGGGAGGACGACACAAAGCTTAATGAACATGTCAGCTAGTGCAGCAGTGTGGCTCAGTTTTAAGTGGCTCACTGCCAAGTTTGAATAGTTTTTGGACAAAAAAGTAGGTCTAAGGCACAGAGGAATTATTAAATGTCAGGCTGTGGATACACACACAATGCTTGTAGATAATATCAATACATTGTTGGCTCTGCACAAGATTTGTTAACATAACAGCAATATAGAGATTGCCAGCCTCACCGTTTAACAATAATATTATATATTCTATAAAGTTTTTCCTCTCTTAACCAAAAGGGGAAAATACTCCAATACTCAATACTTCCATCATTCAATCAAACATGATTCTGTTGTACTTATGTTGCCATTTTATTCTTTTAAATTCAAATTATTACCTCGAGTTTCACAAAAGTTTACTCTTTTTTTTTCATACAATACTTTTGAACTACATGCTCAGTCGATGGGTCAATGAGCATAAAATCCTCCTCACCATGGCAACCGCTCCCATGTGTATCCTGCTACTGCAAACAGTGCTGGAATGACACTCATTTCAATACCATGCATAATCATCTCACACAGACAGAGACTGGGTCAGAGTGGGTGACGGAGGTGTAGATTAAAGAGAAGAGATGGAAGATTGAAGGAATACAGGTACTGCACAGATGAAGACGCGTAGGAGTAGACACACACCCCAATGATGTACACACACACACACACACACACACACACACACACACACACACACACACACACACACACACACACACACGACCCTGTCAGGCCTTACAGTTGAATAATTCAGCAGAACACAGGTGTTGCTAAGGTCAGTGATGTGCGGAGAATGGACACACCAAATGACTCAGTCTTCCATGTAGTGATAAAGATAAAGTTAATTGTCATGACTATATTTAACTGCTTTTGTTTCTTCTTCTTTTCATATAGACCTGAAAACCAGACATTCAGAGCATCTTAGGAACATAAAAACAGCTGATATGAAAGATTTTATGTGCTGGGTTAAGGCAGGACTTTTACTTGAGTTTTGGTGGAATCATATAATGATATCATCGTATATTGCAATTATTTTGACACAATTCTCCCCTCCAAGCATATTAACAACCTGTTTCATACAGAGGCTGAACTCAGGGGCTGCAAAAAGGAGGATTTGTAACTTTATCATACACAGATATTCCTGTAAAGCCCCCTAATGTGAGTATAGACTTGGAAATGTGCACAATATGTCCCACTTTAAATGTAAGTTTAATCTGCTCTGCTCTGTCTCTCTACACTTTTTATTTCTCTTATACTTTCCCTCTTCTATTCACAGCTGGTTTCTCAACTCTCTGCTGTCAGCTTTACTTTTTCACTTTGTGTCAACAGCCAACACCAACCTATTTAGAAAAGGTAACCGTTTTCCCCTGTTTGCAAGAACCACTGAACCTGTATAAATCACAATCTAGACTGTTGAACTAGACTGTTTGCCAATGATTAGTTTGGGTGATTTTAACACTCGTTAGGATAGATGATTTAAACAGTGGGAGATAGAGAGAAAGAATGACTGTGGGAAAAGAGAGCTGGAGGACAAAAGGTAATAAATAGAGAAAATTAAAGAGGCGGGGAGGATGGGAGGCAGGCCAATGAGTTCCTTACTCTTGAGCGCATAAAGATAAAATCAGTTTATGACCTCAATGTTTCATAATGTGGGTGTAAACATCTCACTGAGCTATATACAAAACATACTGAGCAGATCTAAACTTATTTAAAGTCAGTCTGTACTTTTCGAATCATTCAGCGCTGCCAGAGCTTCAACCAGACTGAGCACAAACAAACTCATGCTCACTGTTGAATGTACTATATATAGAAGTTATGTAGGAACACAGGAAATTGACTCGGATGTGTGTTGAAAGGAAATTAGGAGACTATTGTAGCTCTACTGTGAACATGGCCAAATGGGAATGCGCTGTATAGTATAGACAAAACCGACATACAGAACCAGTCAAAAGTTTGGACACACCTTCCCATTCACATCAATGAGAAAGCGTGTCCAAACTTTTGACTGGTACTGTATATCACTATGTTGAGGTGGCAGCTTTGTGCTTGATCAGACCGGACGGAAGAATGATTAAGATGCTGCAACGATTGATTATTGATTATTCATTTAGGTGAGTATTTTGATAATCTAATAACAGTTTTAGTCTTTTTTTTTTTTAAAACAAAAAGACAAATATTAAGTGGTTTCAGTTTTCCAGATGTGAGAATTTGAAGCTTGTCTGTGTTATACGTAATAGAAAATGGAATATTTATAGATTTTGGACTGTTGCTCAAACAAAATAAAACGAAGAATGGGTGTAACATTAGACATTATACTGTTAGTAACGTGTGATGTAAAGATGTAGGCGGCGATAAAAATAAACACATTTTTCTTGAATTTTTCAAATGCCACATGGCTCAAGGGTTTTTCCAACAGGTCGACGTTGTGTCAAATCATTTTCTTTTATAGCCCACTATCATAAATTTACCCCAAGGTGCTTTACAGTCTCCTTGCGTCAAGCCAAGCACAGATATCATACTGTGGTTATAATGAATATTAACACGTACACCATTTCTCCAATTTTCACCCACTCTGCTATCACCAGTCAAGCATATACGATGAACTTTTGTAAAGCTCATTCCTCACGCACTGGTGGAGAAAAACCTCACTCATTACTTTGTCTGACAGAGAGCAAATGTACAAGTTATTCTATATGAACTAAAGCAGGCAGCAGCTGATGAAGGATTCCTTATAGACATATATTACACTCACACTGATAATACACCCATATCTCCAAGGCCTGGAATTCATGGAAAATCATATTAATTAATATAAACCATTATTTCAAGTCTGGAAGTCTGGAAAACCTTTGGTGGATTTACTCCTAACATTTTTTTCTATACAGATACTCCATTATTACATATAAGGTTTTTTACTGGGTTGCTCCCATTTTGACATTTTGTGACACCTGCATCCACTCATCTTGCCCAAATGAAACTCTGACAGACTTTTTTCCCTATAGCACATTGCAGCAAGAGGGCTCATCATGCTCAAGAAAGTAGATAATAATGGTCGCACCATTTCACCACCTCCGTCTGACAATGAGAGGAAGAAATGAATGTCCGTAAGGTAGCCACTCTGCTACATTCCTTTAGTACATCATATTACCTCATTTAAAGGTAATAATATCCTTTAAAATTTAAAGAAATTCAGTTTCACCCTCAGTTCCTCATGCAAAAGCCAGAAGTTTAAAATTAATTAGTACAGGTCTAACTCAGTGTAAGTTTCTTTGCTTGAGTGTAGCAGGGTGATGGAGGCTAATAAAAGAACCATATATATATATGCTTCAATAGGTAGAGCATAACACTGAGACAGGTTGATTAAAAATGAAATATATGCTCTTGCCCAAAGGGTAATTTGGATCAAAGTACACAAGAATTACTTAATTCATAAAATATAGCAAAGAGGTGAACTCAGGTAAAAAGCATTATACCATATTGATTTCCTTAATTGAGTTTATGTCAGTCACAAAGGAGGACGTTAAGATAAAATAGAAGCTGATAACATAGAGAAATCATTTTAATTTGGATGTGGATTCTGCAAAAAAGGGGGGGGTTCAGTATCAAAGAGATTAATATAAAATATGTGTGTGAATACGTTGTGTGTTTGTGAGGATGGGGGTGGGGATTGGGGGGGGGGGGGGTAGCGTTGTGACACTACAGAGGCTGAGCAGCAGGGGTCAGGAGAGTGCTGCAGTCTGATTAAATATGCAACTCCTGAAGCTGAAAGGAAGAGATGTGTGTGAAAGCAAACAGACTTTCAATCAACACTGGGGTACAGTGGAGACACACACACACACACACACACACACACACACACACACACACACACACACACACACACACACACACACACACACACACACACAAACACACACACACACATGCCAGCTAGCCTATCCATCATGAATATCCTCTGCAGAGTAATGTCACACCGCGGGCACATTGCTCCACACCTGACAGCCACGAGCACTGATGGTATGATCCTGTGTCAAACATTGACACACACACACGCAC
The DNA here is from genome assembly GCF_963691925.1 of Scomber scombrus. Classification (NCBI taxonomy): domain Eukaryota; kingdom Metazoa; phylum Chordata; class Actinopteri; order Scombriformes; family Scombridae; genus Scomber; species Scomber scombrus. Next base: position 30,359,932 of record NC_084971.1, read on the forward strand.
AGAGTCAGGCCTAAGGTCTTTGTATCTTTCTCACACGCTCCATCACTATCTTTGTGACTCTCAGACAAGCACACAGACAATTCCCACCATCTCACACACTCACACGCACACACGCACATACACAGTTAGGTCACTCATGACACGGCTCTTGATGGATGCTGGGACAAACACATCAATAAACGGGTCGTGGGATTTTCACAGAGCTATCGACTCAACGTTAGAGACTCTGTGGTCCTCAGTGGAGTGAGATGGTCCGTTTGGTTAGTCAAAGACGACCAAACTCACACAGTCGGCAAAAAGAAAATGAACACACACACACACACACACACACACACACACACACACACACACACAATCACAATCACACGTAAGTGATTGCAAACGACCCAACACTGGTGTTAATATGGAATACTTGACACAACAAACTTTTTTTTCTTTCTTCTCCTTAACCCTCCTGTTGTCCTCGAGTCAAGGATGGAAGGAAGGAAGAAGAAAGGAAAGGAGGAAGGAAGGAAGGATGGAAGGAAAGGAGGGAGGAAGGAAGGGAGGAAAGGAGGGAGGGAGGAAGGAAGAAGGAAGGAAGGAAGGGAGGGAGGATGGATGAAAAGGAGGGAGGAGGGAGGAAGAAGGAAGGATGGAAGGAAGGACGGAAGGAAGGAAGGAAGGAAGGAAGGAAGGTAGGAGGGAGGGAGGGAGGGATAAAGGAAAAGATGAAGGGAGAAAGGAAGGAAAGAAGGACAGAGGAAAGAAGGAAGGGAGGAATGAAAGGAAGGAAGGAGGGAAGGAAATAAGGGGGGTGGAGGAAGGAAAGCAGGGAGGGAGGAAGGACAGGCGGAAGAACAGTCAAAACAGACGGGGTCAGTTTGACCCGGGAGGACGACGCGAAGGTTAATCAAGCAAAGAAAAGCACATATAGCACCTCAACTTCTTCAAAAATAAAATCATTGCATGATTTGTCCAAGACTGCAACCAACAGTTATGTTATGATTTGTCGATTTATCATTTGGTCTTTTCTGAAAATGGTTTAAAAACATGGCGATCAGTGTTTCCCAAGGCACAAGATGCAACCTAAAGTGTCATGGGATCAGCTGTGTAGGACTGTTTGGGTACATTTTCTGTTCATCTGGTTCAACTCTTTTGTCATTCCCCTTCCTGCAATCACCTCGTTCCCCTCACCTGAGTTTCCCCGCCCTCTTCCACAGCTGGTCATCATCATCATTAGTCTCCCACTCCCACTTCTTCAGCTCTTCCCTGTCAGATTGTCTATCTTCATACCTTGGTGTTGTCTTACCCATTCGGTTATGCCTGAGACTCCCCTGAATTTGCTAGAGGTTGGTTTTTTGGACCTTCCTTTTTCTGTTTAGTTAGCTTTTCAGTTTGAAGTCAAGTTTCTGTTTTGTATGTTACTACATTTTTGGTTATGGACACTCGCTTTTCATCTGACTCGTGCTTTTGGGTCCAGCATTTTCTGCATCATTACATAAAGTGTTTTGTTTTGTCCCAAACCAACAGTTCACAATCCAAAGATATTTATTTACTATCATAGACAACCAAAGAAAAAAATAATATATTCAAATAAAAGAAGCTGGAAGCAAAGAATTTTAGTTCTTAAAAAACTACTCAAAACGATTAATAAGTTACTAAAATGGTTGCCAACTAATTTTCTATCAAGTGGTTTTTTAATTAATCGTTGCAGCTCTAGATCATCAACTTCACATCATTATCTTACTCTGTATGTCCTTCGCTTCCTTATAATCTTTTAAATGTTGCCCATGCTTTTATGTCTTCTATTTTTGTTGTTACATGCTGTTATATGCATCATTGCTTTCACCACTCTCACCATTTGTTAGACCCTCTCATTCATGTGCCTATTACCCTTCTCTCTATGCTTTCAGCTAGAAATGTTTTGTATGTTGGTCTGTACAGTGCAGGTCATACGGTTGCCCTTGTTTGCCAGGGCGGACAGATGGTAAATCCACAGGAGTTGGCCTGCCCACGGGGCCTTCATCCCCACCAATATACAGCAGTAATGCCCACCCCAAAACCCACCCAGCTCCACTCTACTTTAGACTGGCTTGGTCTTGAAATTTTAATATTAATTTACAAGAGTATTATAAATTTTAATCATCATGTTGTTGCGCATATCCTGAATTAATTACAATAACAGCAGAATAATTGCATCAACTAATGCAGGAAAACACTTTCTTCAGTTCAGTCGTTATCTCAGTTTTTGCCTTAATCTGATCTATTTTCCTTTTTCATTCACTTAAAGGTTCGATTTGTGAGAATAAGAAATTCCTTCTTATTAGTGACTCCAGTGGCTGTTTGTGCTTGCGCTCCAACAACACGAACGATCAGAGGTACGAGACCATTGCAGTTGATGCCTTTTTCATTATTTATACTTCTCATAAAAGATCTCAAACATTGTATTTTACTTTGTACTTCAGTAAAGTATCTCTCACTCCCCGTCAGTCAGCCCCCTGCTGGTCATTTGTTGACAATAGCAAGAGAGAGGCAAAGCAAGTCTTCCATATAGAAATCAGCCCACAGGTTGTTATAGGCAACCAAGGACATCAGGCAAGGTCTACATTTTTAAGTTGGGCTACAACCCATTGACTCATTACAATAAAAAAAAAGAATAATACATGTTAATTGCTTCAAAATACTTACATTTAGCCACTTTAATTGTCCATTTCACATTGTTTAAATGTCCTGTGTAAAATACAGAATAAGTGATTGTAATGGCTTTGTTTTATTGCTTTGTGCACTTAAAAGCATTTAACTGCAAATTAAATATGCAGTATTGTAGAATTACACTGTAACAATGATTTGTGACTTGGTATATCAAAATATTTCAGACATTTATTTTACGTATCTAAGATCAGAGAGACGTGTTAAAACAAGCAAAGATTCCCCATCGTAAGACAAATTAAAAAAAACACCATCACTTGTTTTAGCAAATACCCAAAACCGGCATACAGTACGTTATCGCCCAAATGACAATAACCTCTATTGGCTATAGTAATTATGACTTTTGTTCATCAAGAGCAAAGGGAGATGTCAGCTGATGTTATTATTATAGAGCGACAGGGAGGAGGTTGTGGCTGGATTCATGGCTCAACAAAATGTCAGCCTTGAACATAGGAGACTGCTTCTTTGTTTCCTGTTCCCTATCGACAGTCACTGTTGTTTTCTTCTAAACAGGACAATAATCATGATCATTCCCTAACCTCGAGTGGTTAACCATGGTGAAAATGTCCATTTATTTTAATTAAGCACTTGATTTAACCCAAACTATATTTCCCTCGCCAAGTTGTTTCCAAATCTTAATCATAGTATCCTCACATCATAATATCACATATAGTAATGGTGATAGTGTCAGATCAGAAAACATATACCAGTATATGTGTTCTGGAGACGCACTTTGTCATTGAATTCATCGGACTTGTTGGGCCAAAACACGTCTCTTTTGAACCTTGATATGTCTTTATGAAAAACTGTTTTAGGGGCAAAGGTTTTGGAGCATTTTATCTGGAAGGACACATTGCTATTGAGCTTTTTAAATGTATTTTTTTACCCAAGCTTTTTGGTACCAGCAATCAAATCCCATGTATGCCTGATTAATGCTGGTTTTCTAACTGTGATACTTTTTTGATAGTGTACAAAAAAATGCGTGTTGAACCAGGAGAAAAAAAGGAGAAAAAACCCTGATCCAAGTAAAAAAATGTATTTTATTTATTTAGGCATTTTTTTACATTTTGAATCTGAAACTGGTGTTATTATCAGCTCTGATATCAAAAACATTTCAAATCATAACTAGCCCTCTTCCTGCTACTTTACCGTGAATTGCATTGCTCAATAGTAAGATGCATGTTTCTTATTTACACCTTGTGGTTCAATCACACGGAGGTGATATGGTCTTGGTTTCATAGTAAAGCCCTTTAATGACTGCTAAGCTCTGTTGTCTTCATCTAAGCTGAAGCTGTGAACACACCAGCAAATGTCACTGTCTCACTAGTCTCGACCCCGTTCTGTCTATTTTAACTCCCGTCCTTAACCTTCCTTTAGATAGCGAGATTGCCAGAGATGACAAGAAATTACAGATGAGCCGATGAGAGTGCAGACTGTTAAATGTCAAGAGAAAGAGAGAAAAGGAGGGGTGAGCGTTGAAGGAGGGTAGAGGTAGTGTAGGGTAGGAATGAGGAGGTGAGAAAGAATAGAGGAAGAGGAGAAAGGTAGAAGAACTGAGGAGGAGAGGAGAAAGTTTCCGTGTTTTTGTCTGTGTGTATAAGAGTGGTTGACATTTGAGCAGGGACTAGATCGGTGCTCGGAGCTCAGTCACTTCTCTTCAGTATCTCTGTCAGCTCAATAACAGTGCTGAGAGGCCAACGAAAGAGAGGCTGAGATAGCAGAAAGAAAGTAAAAGGTTACAGTAGATAAACATGGAAGAATTTGCTACAGGCAGGCAGTGAAACGTTTAATTTGAGTCACTTCTTAGAAATAAAAGTGAGGCAGAAGATGGAAAATGAACAGACAATGGGTAAAGTAATTTAAAAACTGAATCAAACGATTTTCTTCAAGTAAACAAAAACGACAGTCATCAATAAATCTGACAGATTGCCTTTGAATTGCATTGGCCAAATGAGATAAAAGTAAGTGCTGGCCTTTTCAGTGTGAAAATGAGAAACAAAGCTTTTAGAGCCGCATGAGGAAACTCCATGATGTTGGTCCGAAATGGAAATTAGAAGTAACTGCTTGACTTCTGTAGACTTCACTGAACGCACTCCTCTAATGTGCAATCAGCAAACTTCTCATAGCGTGTTCATGCTTAGTCCAACTGTTCTGCGATCATTTATGCTAAATTGTACCAAAACTGTGACAGGCGACAGATCTAATGTTGGCGAGTCCAGCTTCACTCAGTGCTGTTTGGGAGATATCTTAGATTTGAGACTAAAAGTATACTTCAGTCCTTGTTGATTTGGTAACACTTTAATACAACATGTCCTAGAATTGTAGAGGCAGCAAACACTACAGGGAGCAGCTACTTTTTCAGAAAATACATCACAGGGGCAACTGTGTCTGTTTGCAGCACAGCCAAACAAACTCAAACTGTTTTAATACATAAATTCAGTCAGTGATTTTAAGCATTTCTCCACACTGCCATGAGCAACTAATCTCAATTAATTCTGCAGTGTACACACGCTGCAAATCGTTTTTCACTTAACATCAGGGCAATTAAAAAGATGAGCCTGTCCCTGTAGGTTGTAAATTCAATTGCCAAAAACAACTAGTTGTTACGTTTGAGTGACAGATGCCATCTAGTGGCCGTAGCATGCATGGCTCAATAGTGAGTTATATGTCAATAAGTGGACTGAGCTAATGGAAAAAAGTTTCCTGTTAAACTATTGTTCATGTCCAGTTTCCAACTGCTGACGGCCAACTTTAAAAAAACAAACAACCATAACTTGTTACTGTCGCCATGACGAAGAAGGTTGCCTAACTTTAGGAGGCAGTAACCGCATTTCATGTGAACATTTTAACACAAAGCATGATCGTTCCTTAACCTTAACTAAGTGTTTTTGTTCCTAAACCTAACCAGACCTCTGATGTAATCCACCCGTGATCCTCATGTGTAGGGAATTTGAATCCAGCATACATCACCCACAGCAATGAAAACTACAACAAAGAAAGATCATTATTGAATGTATATGCATTCAACAGCTGGTGAAACTGAAGGTGGATGAGGTGGAGGTGGGTCGTAATAATCTGATACTGAAATGACAGCTGACAGCAGCAGAGAGGTTAGAGCAGTGGTCTCCAACCCTGCTCCTGGAGAGCTACTGCCCTGCATGTTTTAGGTATCTCCTCACTCTAACTCGTTATCAAGCAGCTGAGGCTCGTCAAAGGGCTTGATAACGAGTTGATTATTAGAATCAGGTGTGTTAGAGTGAGGAGATACCTAAAACATGCAGGGCAGTAGCTCTCCAGGAGCAGGGTTGGAGACCACTGGGTTAGAGATTAGTTGAATGATTGGTTGAATGGAAAGTATGAATGTCTTCAGTCAGCTGATTGAGTTGGAAGCAGGCAAAAGGATGGGAAAGAGGGAGGAGCACTATAAATTAACAGGGCAGGGATCAAGATAGTCTTCCTTATTGAACTTTTGCTAAGCTTCATTATCAAAAATGGGTTTTCATTTCATGAAAATATCAGTGATTAAAACTTCAAAGATTAGTTCACTGAGGTGTAATTATCATAGCTTTGGCCACTATTTGTGTAGGTCACGGAGAATGAATTTTGTTATTTGCTCAGAGATGACTTTTAAAATATTGAACCGTGACTTCATTGAAGTCTAATCTTTAGAAAAGCCACATTTTCAACCAAAAGTGAAGTTGGTGCCAATATCCTGCTATGTAAGCTGGTGTAGCCTAAGCACATGGACATCAACAGAGGAGAAAGAAAAAGCACAGTGAATATGGGGCTCCGTGGCCTTGTTTTGCACACACTGTCAGCTGCAAATCAGGCCAAAGCCCTGTGCACTCATTATAATTGGCCATTAAAGTATCATCACAAGTGCAAAAAAGAATAAGTCTCCCCGCTCGCCGATGGATAGACCGACACTTTGCTATACAATGTGAGTTTTTTATGACAGCTCAGTGGCCTGCAGCTTCCCTGGAGCTCCCGGATGATGAGGCAGCTCTCTGTGCCGCCGCAGCCTAGTCAGGGGCCGCTAATCTGGACTACGCAGCCAGGGAGCAGGCCTTGGAGAAGGTCCAGCTCCTCCAAATTGGACAAAGAAAAGCATTATATGTGCATGCTAATGCAGCTGCTGACATGCCTGTGTGTGTGTGTGTTTTTTTTTAAACAATGTAACCTCAACATGTGGCATGATGAATAATGCACGTGCCAACACAGATGTTTGGCTGGCAGCGCACACGTGTACTGTATAATGTGTATAGACACACACACACACACACAAACACACACACACACACACACACACACACACACACACACACACACACACACACACACACACACACACACACACACACACACACATACACACACACACACAGTGCTGAACTTTTGGATGGCAGTCAGTAAAAATGCAGTGTTGCAGAGTGCAGAGCGACCTCATCACTTGGCCCGCCAGCATTACTGCAAAGCACCATTTAACTGTGTGTGTGTGTGTCTGTGTGTGTTTGTGTGGCTGTGTGTGTGTGTACATTGCTTATGCATGTGTCCAGGTAGGCCAAGTCTGTAGGTGTTGATGAGTCTGCAATTGGCGGGACTTGGTGAAGCTACATGTGGTGTATCTGTGTGGGCTACATTTTGTACAAGTGTTCATTTAAGGATAACATTTAAACATTATGTTGAGTGTTTCTTGTTGATCTATCTATCTATCTATCTATCTATCTATCTATCTATCTATCTATCTATCTATCTATCTATCTATCTATCTATCTATCTATCTATCTATCTATCTATCTATCTATCTATCTATCTATCTATCTATCTATCTATCTATCTATCTATCTATCTATCTATCTATCTATCTATCTATCTATCTATCTATCTATCTATCTATCTAGCTATCACATAGCACAAGAACAAATCCACCTCGCTCATAACATAAAGGACAGAAATAAACAGAGGAAACACTGCATATTCTTGACAAGAGAGAAATGATTATCTGCCTTGCTGATACATTATCACATTATCATAACCGCTAAGCAGCCACAACTGAGCTCTAAAGCAGCACAGAACTTGTTTATCAGACCTCTCACTTATATTGAATGGCTGTGCAGTTTCTCCCCCGAAGGAATCCGTCACAAATCACTGACAGGAATCTTTGAGTACACACAAACACCAATATCTTGGGGCTCCGATCGCATACATTTATGATGTACGCTCAAACAGTTTCAAACTTCCATTTCCCGAGCCACATGTAATCTATCTGAAACCTTCTGCCTCACGCGCTCACACAGCTCTGGGCCAACAAAACAATGATTTTTCTGCTGGTGGCCGACAAGTAGCTCCACAGCAGCGGAGTGCTTTGTTCAAAAGTACACTGTCGATATTGAGTTACTTTCCTTTACTTGTCAGTCTCTCTGAGGAGTGACTTTCCACATTTTCCCTACTGGAAGCTTTGGGATTTTTTTTTTTAATGCAGTGTTACACTAAAGGCTCTTAAGGGGAAGACCAGATCAATTCGCCCATACTCAAGAGTAATATTCTCTGCTTAATAAACCCCAGATATATTGGGCTTTCAATGAAACTGAAATGAAGGAGAAGATGGTGCAGATCATTCTCAATAACCTCAGAGGTGTCACATACTTCATAAAATCTGGGATGAATCCTGCCTCAACTTGCATCTGTAACATCTTTTTTAAATAAGAGTCTCAAAAGTTTCAGCAAAGGCCTGTATGAGTTGTAAGAGAACTACAACTTATGCACATGTCTGAAATTGATGGTATGCAAAGTCTCTTTAGTGTCCTTTAGAGCTCTGTTTCATGGTTGATATTTCTACTGTATCAAGACAAGCACCTTATATTATTCTGTTGTTGAATTGGCAATTATCTATATGACAATATTCATTAGAAAGATCCTTCAATTAATTAAATGGCTATTAATTGTCAGATGGTCCAAACCTGTCCTGGACCTCATAGGCCATCAGCATGTTGTCCCTTCTGCAGCAAGAAAGAGCTACTTGGGAGACACACGCAGACAGGCAGACAGATGGACAAACAATACACACACACGACCATGTGCCATCAGGGCCCGGAGAGCACCAGGGAGCTGCATGAGGCTCACATTTAATTATCAACCTAATGATCTCATTGTTGTGTCATTACAGAGAGAGGAAGGGGTGGGGAGGAAGTGGAGTAGAAAGGCCAGACAGGAGGCGGGAGATTCAAGCCTCTTTTTAACAGAGACTATATGCAATGCAAACAGCTGGACATAGTGTATGTAGAAGTGTAGTAATCTCTCTTATAGTGTCGATCAGAGCTATTTTGTACATTTGACAGCATCTGATAGCTTAAGTCAGTCTACAAAGATATACAGTGAAGTGAAACAGTATGGATGCATCAACGCCAATGCTTAGGTATTGAATCTTGTAGCACACCAGGAGCCATATCCCGTCAAAATCAATGTAATGAGAGCCAATGATACTGCTAATACATGCATCATATATGCTTTAAGTAGTCAAAAAACAATATTGTCTAATGATTTATGAAATTACACAAAGCAATTACTCAAATAAGTGACAAATATATACATTCAGATCCACAAGTCATTTCAGGCGTACCTGCTGATCTATTGGAAAATCCTAACTAATGTAAACTAATGGAAGAGCATTTATAGATCAGTGAATGCATGATAATCTGCAGTGTGAAGTATCGTTTTAATTTTACTCAAGTACTGGGATTAACAATTTCAGGTACTTGTACTTTACTTGAGTATTTCCATTTGATACTACGTTATACTTCCACTCCACCACATTTCAGATGAAGTTTTGACACAATGGATAATATAACAAGCTTTTAAAATACAACATATTGTTAAAGTTGAATCCTGTGGTGATGTTTTTGGGCTACACAAAGCAGTGTGTAGTCAGGCTCACATTTCAGATGAACGCCACCAAATAGTGATTTTTTTCCCCCTTTAAACTTCTCACATGGTTTCATTTCAATCAATGTTCAAATTATCCAAATAAAAGATTTGAGAAAATTCTGAAGACTGAAAACAGATTTGTGTATCAGAACTTTGTTTTTTTTCTTCTTTCCTCTCCCATTAATCATCTCACCACCCCTTCACATTTATCCGCTGACCCTTTGGAGGGGCCCCACCCCTAGGTTGGGAACCACTGGACTAAACTCACTAACTGTATATCCTCCTAACTTTGTGACTGAATACAGTTGTCAAACTAGCTTCACCTCTAGCAGCTACAACAGTAACATGCTGCTCTAACACTTAGAAGTAATGAAATTCCTGATATACAGGCAGATATGATACATTACAAACTGGTTATATGTCACGTAAAGTAAAAGTACTCCAACTATTAGATGATAAATAACTGAATGATGAACATTTACATTTCATTAAAGTAATGTTTCCCCAAAAAACTCACTCTAAACATTAAATTGACTCATATTATATCTAATACCTGAAATTATTACAACTTCACCTGCAGCTGTATATTTAACTCCTACGTAAATGTTTAATCAACAAAAGTGACTCATGGGGGGGGGGGGGGGGGGGAACTTGGTGACTGATAAGCGATCATAATGCATAATAAAATCATTATTGATGTGATGATGGGAAAAGAAAGAGGGAATAATGACAAAAAATAGACATATTACATGTCAGGGGTGAAGTGATGTGAGAGCCACTTAACATTTTAAAGTCTTAGATGATGAAGAAACATAAGTATAATATGAGATTAAGTATTTTCTGTTGTGTTTATGAATGACACTAAAAAGTGACATTTTAGCCTGATCCCTTTTGGAGTTTCATACTTTAATACTCCACTCAGTTAAAGTTAAGAGAAATCGTATAACTTTAAATAACTTACATCTAAAGTCAGTCACCAAATGTTCTTAATTAAAAAAAACATTATCTGTCTCAGTCATCTCTTTCTTGTTTTCTCCTCTTTTTCTCTCATCTCTTGCAGCCTTTTGTCTTCATAGCTAAAATAAAACAGACAGAAGAGACAAAAGTCAGGATGACAACTGAAACTACCCCGCACCATAATTTCACATATCTTTGGATATGGCTCTTCTACTCTACAACCATTACAAAAGACACTGTGCCAGAAATACTGTGTAATGATGCTCTGCACAGTGGTTTGATGCAGTGCAGTGTTAGAGAGTGATAGCTGACCTTTAAAGCACTGATGCGTGAACATAAGCTTTTTTTTTTTTTTTTGGGGGGGGGGGGGGGGGGGGTGTTAATCGTCTTTGTGGAAGTCAAAATGGCACTGGTAAAAGTGTATTCTTTGACTAATCACTTAATATGAGGGGAAACTCATTTGCACCGTGTCAAGCAAATAAGTTCTCAGTGTAGTTTGGAATATATAAATAACTCTGGGGTAATTTGTTTAGTGCCACAATGGTCACTATATTAGGAAGTAACTTTTTTGTGTTTGGTTTAGTGCACGTCTTTATGAAACCTCATTCAATTTTCTTTTTCATAAATAGGAGCATTCGTCGAGGACACTTCACTTTTACATCAAGATCACTCCGACTGACTCACAACCACATGTGAGATGAAATGGAGCAGGAAAGGGCTCATCTGCAAAGATCCCCCCATCTGAGGCTGCTCAATGACCCATCTGCCTGGTTGCATTCAACATCTGTCAACATGAAGTGTGCTGTACCCCCTACAGGTAAAAAACAAAACCTAAAAACCCATTTTGCAGGTCGGTGGTAAATTGTTAGTTTTGCTCATTGAGACATCGAGCTAACACGGTTCAACGACATACTTAAAGATACTTAACGACAACAGAAGACTTGTGAAACCTTGAATTCAGTGAATGCTTGGTTGTGTCGAGCGACGTTTTGAAGTGGCCTCAGAGATAAAAGCCTTGTCAAGTTGAGGTCTCAGACTGACTGAGTGTAGGTTATAGGATGACCTGGTGGAGGACAAACTGCTGCTAGTCCTTACTTTAATGGGGACTTTTTCTCAAGGGGCCTTTCTTTATGCGTGATCAGCACTTCACTTTCCGTGACTAGAATACTGCATGTGTGTGTGCAGAGTAGAATTGACTGATAACCAATTATTCATATCATGAAATCCTCTCCATCAATGTCTGGGCTTTGCATTTTTATCATGGTACTGTATTGTAAAAAAAAAAGATGTATATGCTATAATATCATGTTTTAATATAAAAGGAGATGCTAAATGTCTTTCCTTTGATTAAAAAAGTATATTATTATTAAGCTTATTAAATTAAGCTTGCATATACAGTATCTTGGTCCAAATTGACTTTACCCATAATTCTGTCAGGCATGCCATTGTTTTTCCACTTATTTCACTTTTGTCAATTGCAACAACCAGCTGTGTGGTTATACACAGGTGCAAGTAAATGTCAATATGATATAGAAACAGAGCAAATAATACTTATTAAGTTATGATATTGGATATGATGAATGACTATTTCTTAATACCTTGTTAAGAGACATCCACAAAGCTGCCAGTATGCTTAATCAGAAGTACCTAAAAGGTGAACAAAGAGTTTCGGAAACTGCTCTCCGCACATGTTTCCGATGTTGGATTTGGGGCGACTGCATCTAACAATTTATTTAACTTTCTGAAACCAACAATCTAACATTCATGCAGGGTTTGAACTTCTCTCTAGCTCTTTTTTTCCATTCTTTATCCAACTATTTCTGTCACTTTTGATTAACAACTGCAACACTATGAATGCCATCCAAGAGTGACAGTGCCGTTATCCCCATATTTAAACGATTGTGGCATCTTGCCCCCTTTATGACAGTTGGCTTTTCACCCTTTAACAAGGTTGGAAAGTGTGTTAAGTAGTTCTTTTTTTTGGGGGGGGGGTGGGGGTAATTTTCTGCCTCTATTTGTAAGTGCAGTAATGGCATAGAGGCAGACAGAAAGCGAGAAGAGAAAGAAGGGAAAAGACCCTTGTCGGATTTGAACCAGGACACTCCGATTGTGCTTTAACCACTCTACTAATTAAGCACTCCTGCAAAGTATTTCTATTAGAGCATAACCTGGCCCTATGAGAGACTGACCTGCATGTGTTTAGATATGCATAGATGAGAGCAGCACATCTGGGTACCTCGCTCTTGCATCATGCACCTGTTTTGGGTGAAAACTTGTGGTGAATGCAAATTCTAAGGTCTAATTTAATACCATAACATAAGAAAACCTTATTGCATTTTAGCTATTAGGAGCTTATGACCAGTCAAGCAAACAATTATGTTTTTGCCAATCAACCATCGGTATCTGCATCGGTATGTTGGAAAAATTAAGGGAAATATAGGGCTTGGTGTGTGTCATCTTTAACTACTTTGCTAAAGTGACTGCTAGATCTGAAAAGCGTATAAAGAACTGTGGGATTAATTACAGAATTAGAAGGAGAGAGCTGTGAGTGCCACAGGGTTGATGTGAAAAATGTGACACAGCAGCTTTTCGCCATGGTGCCACTAGTTTTTCCAATTTGGTACCGTCACCTTTACAGCGCTTGTTTTCATCCAAAGGGGGGGGCGTGTGGGGGGGGGGGGGGGGGGGCGTGGTTATTCTGACAACAGGGAAGTGATTTATGCCTTCCCTCATGTTTACTGTATCTGTACCTCATAGCATTGTTTCCTGGCTATTCCTGTGGTTTGAAAAACAACAGAGCCTTTGCAGGTGTCATTTGAGATGTTTTATCTTTTTTCGAGATCTGGATGTTGTAACTCTCACATCTTAAGATCTTATCAACGGTTACTTTAAGGTTATTCTGCTGTTGCTCTCCTTGTAAGTTTGCCCTGGTGAAGCATGTGTGCAGAATACTTAGAATAAAAATCAATCAGGATGTGTTCTACCTCGTCATGCTGCTGGCCATATTTCACTGGTCTACCTTCTTATATTCCCCCGTGGTCCATCAGCCGTATGTATCAGGACCTGATGTGAAGAGAGACAAGTGGGCTTTGAGCGGACAGCAGGAACGTGACTGAGATGCACAACTGCTTGCTCTGCCTCCTGGGTTGGATTGCCTACCGGTGTCTTGAGAGGCTGCCTGACCTTCCTTGTCCTGTTTGCAGTGGGAGGGGGTGGCAAGGTGAAATCCAATAAGATCTTGATAAACCATGCTGTCACCTCTGCTGTGCTTCTATCTGCTGTACTTGAATGAGCTGGTACTCGACTTATAAGTTCATCACCTGCAACTGTGTTGTAGCCTCTAGTTTGATCTTGCTGGAAAAATTCAGACCTGAACTGAAGCTCCAGATGGATCCTGTGTTTTGGGATTTTGCCAGTATTGTAAAGAACAAATAATCTACTTCTATATCAGGCAAATGTCAGACATGTAAGATACATCTTATAAGTGTCTTTTAATTTTGCATTATCATAAGTTTAATGCCACTGCTCCAATCTAAGACATTTTCTTTGTATATATTATTTTACATGTCAGATTGGTTAAAAGGTTGCTGCTACAAATCTAACATTTGGTCAGATTGGATGATATTATTGTGGTTCCATGATGATACCCCTGTTTTTAACCCACCTTTTGTATTTCAAACCTGGCACAATCTCCAAGTATATCATTTTCTTTACTGACTGTGGAGTGTAATGTCTTTCAACTCGTACCGTTTGCACATAAATCTCTGCCCTTCCTTGATGAGCAGCTTAAAATGCAACTAGGCAGGAGAGAAGCTGCAGAGTCTGTTGAAATGTCAAGAAGTTGGCAGTTTTACTCCCCAAACAGAGAAAATTAGTTTTGAAATAAAAAAAACTCAGCACTTGGTGAATTAACTGCTAGGTTATTGGTACGGCAGTGATTTATTGTCAGCATTTGCGCTAAGCAATTAAATGAAAATATGTCATTTTTATTGGAACATATGCAAGTGTTAGATTGGACCCAACCAGCTTTAGAGTCTCATGTTGAGTACGGTGACTGTAGGTGCAGAGCGTTCAAACTCACTGTTTACAATCCTTTGACAAGAATAAGGAACTGGGGGCCACAGACTGGATATAGGGCTCTGACAAATAAAACTTAACTACAGTAAGAGGTGATTTTACCACTAGGCAGACGTCAGTGACAGCAAACCGAAAGGGAGCCCAAAAAGAGAAAAGCAGAAGTTATCTCCTAATTTTAGCTTATTAGCTTGATAACACACTATTTGCTTCCATTACTGTACAAAAAGTGCATGAATGAACTTAAATGACCAAACTTGTAATTTCATCAAAAACAAACTACTGCTGGCATTATTCCCAAATCCTCAAAGCTACACAGGCTTTACAGAAGCAAACATTTGCTTCATGGGCACCAACAGCTGCAATGATGGGACTGCTGGGCCAACTGATGCGCAAAGCCGCAGGGAAATAAATCATACAAATAGTGCTAAGGATGATGGATATTTGGAAGATTGGGACCATCATTCAACCACCATGTTTCGTGTTTGGCTAGAAGTGATCAGCTCTGTGTTCTCATTGGATCACTTACATGCTTCTATATACTCTGCACTAATGTAAAGAAAATGTGTTGTAAGGATGAAATGCAAGAGATGAGTTATTTTCTTTAGGACTTGTGAATCTCAAGTGTGGCCTTGATAACGTGACAATGTAGTACTTTGATTTCTTGGTTGTCGCTGAGGATATTATTACATCATATATTGTTAGCGAATCCATCAACAGTGGATTTTGTTACTAATTTGAACCTTGGCTCTTTTATTATTTTTTTGGCAGTTTTTGTAGTGTTCTGTTTTCAGAGGGAGTTGAGTTACGTTCATGTGTGGATTCTCATTTTATCCTGCCAAGTCAAGACCTCAAGGTCTCCGGCATTTGCTGAAGATCAATATCATCATGTAGCTTAACTGAATTAGGCATTAACAGAACAATGTAGTGGCTGACATTTATTTACTGGCACAAGGTAAATCAATCGAATTGAACTGAACTCAGTTTACAGACGCTGCCATGTGACACACACCCTGCTCCAACCATATCTGACCCGTGACATGGAAAATTGAATAATTTGTTAGATAGGAAATTGCATTTTCTTGGTGGATCGTTCAACTACTGTGCCAAATAAATGTCCTACTGGCCCCTGAGAGCCTTATAGCCACTAACACACTGCGTTCAGTTAATTTGAATATCAGATTACCTATATGCTATTCTTTTTTTTGCTATTTATTCTTTTATTCTTCCCTTTTTTCAACCAAATGTACTGCAGAGATGCCTTTGAAAATGTCGTTATACATCGTATGATGGCTATTCTTTTCTAATACTGTTAAGGCTTTTACCCCATTATAAATATATGAGGTAAATGCACAGCAGGCAGTGCCCTTTTTCTACCCACAAAATTAACTTTTTTTCTCCAGAGAAATATGCCCCTTATTACTTATACAATAGCTCTTTACATGTACTTGTCACTGTGGAAGCAGTGGGAGGTGACTGATCAGTTGTTCGACTTCATCTCATATTATTTCATAGTGAATGAAAACAGCGAACCGGTGCGATCGGAGCAACGTTTGTCAAGCCGGTCGCTGTCCACGGTGCTGATGTTGGGGGTCTGTTTCCTGCCCACACTGTCAATTTCCCTCTCTGTCTCTCTCCACAGCTGTTTTTGATCTACTCTTCCGCTCACAGTTTTTTCTTTTTTCTTTCTTTTCCCTCGCTCACTTACAATAGCTTCCCATTCCATTCTTTCACTCACTCTCGCTTACGCACACGCACGCGCACGCACACACATCATCTCTCTCTCTCTCTCTCTCTCTCTCTCTCTCTCTCTCTCTCTCTCTCTCTCTCTCTCTCTCTCTCTCTCTCTCTCTCTCTCTCTCTCTCTCTCTCTCTCTCTCTCTTGCACACATCCCTTGAAATATTCATTTGCGACACCTCAAAGGCCCTTTTTGCTTCCCACCTGTATCCTCCAGTGGAGCCTTAACTCAGGGAAATAAACCAAACACAAAATTTTAACTATTAAATATGAATCTAATAATAGATAACTTTACATAATCCTGTCATTAAAAGACAAAAACAAAAAAAATAATAAAAATCAAGATCAACCAGACTCCAGATCAGAGAGAAAAACAGTAGAACAAGCCGTGGCTCAGACACTGTGCCACTGTTTTAGTGCTTATATTTTCTCTCTGAAATGAAATCATCAGGGGAGCCCGTCGATGTTTTGTGCGTAGGCTCAAGCGGCGACTGGACAAACTGTTGATAAAATCCCCCGCTTAAACCTTAAACGCACCAGGGACCGGCTGAGCAACCGCAACAGGCAGGTGTTAGCTGCGTCTCTGCTTCCTCTTTTTTTCTTTCTTGGTCTGGTTCAAATAACTGCAAGAGTTGTTTATATTTTCACTGAACCAATAAATCGCGATTGCGCTTCACAGTTGAGGAATTCCCAAAGACTTTGGAGAAGAGGAGCAGCGGGGACAGACGCCAGTTTAAAACTCACTGTCGGCTGGGTTGGTGGACGATAACCTTCAGTTTATCTGCTTTACGCGAAAATGAATCAGAGGGGAACGTTTGGAGAAGCCTGCGGGGGTCGAGGGGCATGAATTGAAAGTGGAGAATGAGAGAGAGCGCAGGGTGCCATGAGATACTCCTGCATTTCTCCTTTGATTATTCCTCCCTCTGAAGGTTCCTGATATTTTCTGGCTTGGCGACACCAACCTGGCATCGGATGGAGAGATTACTCCCCTGGTCAACTTGGATACGGTCTTGGGATCTCTTATCGATATTAGCCTCCCTCGGTGAACAAAGGAGTTAAATAAACGACTGGAGAGAAGGAAGGAGTGGAAAAGGCACGTGGATTCCCGAGGCGCACCGTCGGAGCCGGTTGTGGTGCGCGCAGGTGTCCACTCATTTTCTCTCTCTCTCTATGTGTGTGTGTATGTGCAGCTACCGTTCAGATTTCTGCGCAAAACTGTGAAATGATCAAAAGGAAGACGTTCAACCGGAGTGCTTTGAACACAGGAATGTTCCTGGTCGGATATTTGCTTTGGGTTTGAGGGGGGAATCGCTCGGATATCAAACCTCTCCAGCGGAGACACAGTAGAGGCTCTGGAGTTACAGAGAGTGGAGAAGAATTGGGAAAGTGGAGCCCATATTTGCGGATTACCAAGCTTTTTTTCCTCTTTTCCTGAACAACTGTAGACGCGCTCTTCTTTGATGTCGAAAAAGGTAAGTCAACATTTTTTTTCTCTCTGTCCATACACCCCCTGTTGCTTTTCTCGCATTTTTCTCAGAACAAGCATTGGTGTTGTAAAAGCGTTGGTTAAGGGTTAAGGTTTGATCTTCAGACGGTGATAAGGAAAATCACCATCAATACAAACAAGAGTCAGAGGTTGCTTCTTGCAGAGGCGTTTTTTTAAGCTCACCTTGGGTTTTTTTTATAATATATTATCACTTTAATTTCGCCAGTTTGACACCTTTTTTATATCATATTTCATATCTTATATACCCATATTGTATAATACTATTATAAGCTATAACAACATAGGCCTACCTTTTAACTGGAAAAAGACCCTTAGGCGTATACTACGTATTCCCAAAACAGGACAACTTGTGGCAAGAGAGACAAAAAAAAGCAATAAAAACACAAAGTTCTAATTATGAAAAGACTTAATTAAGATGATCATTTATTCATTCATTGTACATAATGTATGACACCTATATGGTACTTGTCATGTGACTGTTATGGGGTTACGAGCTTCCGTTGGTTGCTGAAGAGAAGGGCACATTCATCTGAATAAATTAAAAGCGCTTTTCAATTACGTGACGCCCATGCAGGTTGGTCCAGACGCGCAGTGGATAATGAATTTCTATTTTCTTTATATGGCTCCAGGTCAACAGGTCCGGGGGCGCGTTTCTCTCTCTCTCTCTCTCTCTCTCTCTCTCTCTCTCTCTCTCTCTCTCTATCTCTCTCTCTCTCTCTCTCCCACTCTCTCCCTCCCTCCTTGCACCCTTCCCTCTTTCTTTAGAGTCCTCTAAAGCATTATATGAACACTGGAGAAAGTAATGATGCTGATTTCTCTTAATAATTAAACTAAGTACATCGTTCATTTATAAAATCTTAGCCCTCCTGTGTGGATTTTATTTCAGGGGTAAGGTGATCCAACAGGCGACAGGGGGCGCTCTTTCAACTCTTTCCAGTAACCCCCCCTCTACATTTTCAAATTCACCAGGTTTACTGCTGGAGGTTAGAGATGAGATCATGAGTTACAAGGTATTTTTGTATCGTTTCTAACTAATGTACAGAATAAAGATGAAAATATTAGATGAACTGATGATATAGGTTGCCTTGTACTAATCTATTATCCATGACATTTTCTGGATAGATAGATAGATAGATAGATAGATAGATAGATAGATAGATAGATAGATAGATAGATAGATAGATAGATAGATAGGTAGATAGATAGATAGATAGATAGATAGATAGATAGATAGATAGATAGATAGATAGACTGCAAATTACTTCCAACAACCAAACCACTTTGTGCATTGCTGCTGGGGAAACACGATTAAAGAGTAAAGATGCAAAATGAAGAAGGCAATTAAAATCTCCAAGGATTACGTTTCATCTCATCACCAATAATGATCAGAAGGATGGGTGTAATTGGCTTATTACTTGGTCCCCTATGCATGCTTGGCCTATCAAACAAGCATAATGTTTGTGACAGCAACATGACATCTCTATCAAAATCTTTCAGGACACCTTTCATTTACATTTTAAAAGCATTACCTTCCAAACTTGGTGTTATGCTAAGTGCTCATTATCTGGCTTCACATTCACATGGATTGGGTTGGGGGTGGAGTGAGGGTGGTGGTGGTGGTGGTGGGGGAGGGGGGGGGGGGTGGGGGGGTCGTAGCCCGCAGGTTAGAGGAGTAGGCTTGTGATCAGAAGGCTGTCAGTGCAGAACCCCTGAGAGATTAAGTGACTGGTGGGAGAAAGGGTAAAGCTTTCATTTTACCACTGTTGTGGAGTCCTGAAGCAAGGCGCTTAAATCCCACCTGCCTCTGCGGACCTGCTCAGTAGTCATCACATTGTCTTGAAAATCTCCCAGTTGAGACCATGTTGAACTCTATGACTTTTAAACAGGGTTTAAGTAAAGAGAGGAAGATCCACTAACACTTTTAAAAACAACTATCCATGATATGATATGCCTGTATCAACCAGCTGCACTTACTGTAAATGAATTCCAAAAGATGTTAATACCCCCATATGTGGATGATGCTTTAACTTGCAGGGTTGATCTTACCCTCAGGGCTACATCAGTGTGTCACGTGCACATCCTTGAAAACACTCTTGTGGGTTAACCTCTTGGTCCAGTTTTTTGTGCTTTAATACTAAAAATATATTTTGTGAGTGAAATCTGATATTCGTCATGTGTTCTCCCTGAGAAGGTGTGTGCTTTATATGGCTGTTGTAACATTAAAAAATGAGTATCATACATAAATACAGAAACCCTACCTGTTTCTCCCAGTGGGACTGCAGTGTTGTTTCATGTTTCCTCCCTTGCCAGTTTGTCTTTATAATTCACTTCTCTCGCAGTAGGCAAAGCGTTGGGTGGCTTCCCACCTCATAAATCAAACATTGTACATACAGTACATTTTCTCCTTTGGAATGGGGAGAGTGTGCAAGAGATGGTAGCGCCAGAGGGCTATGGGGGGCAATCACTGCCTACTTTCTTTTTTCTTTTTAGAAATTGTCCATTTGGAGTGCATTCTTGAAGCATGTCAAATGGGTGCAACTGCTGACTTAGTCACTGCAACAGGATTCCTGGCCCTCCACATTGGAAGTTTATGAATTGGATGGAGGAAATGATGTTGGAAATAAGACCAGATGTTAATATAAAAGACAAAAGCTGTGTTTTAATTTGAGACTGTTCCTCCAAGAATGGATCAACAAGAGCAGGTGGAGCAAATTTACTTTAATTGACCCTGACCAGGACAATTAAGATCCCTTAACCTTACCAGAGTGGTATTTTTAACCCAAAAGACAATATTTCCCTAACCTTAACCAAATACCCATTTCAACCCACATCATAATCTTTCCCTAAACTTAATCAAAGTTGTTGTTTTTCCCTAAACCTAATCAAACTGTAACATAGCATTGTCATATCAAAAAATTGTTTTATTTTTGAAATGGCAATGGCTGCTGATGGAGGCGTCGGATTAGAAAATGCTTATATATGTTGTTTTGTAGGGCATGGACCAACGATGCATTTTGTTGTGGAATTTGGATGACTTAATTTAGGGGCCTGGAGGCTTCAAAGGATGCTGCATTGGTAGCATTTGGGGGAACGAGAAAGTCTGTACAGAGCCAAAGGCAATGCAGAGTGTTTTCTGGATGCAAACCTGCCATATTGCCTATGATAATTTTTTAATTTATTTTGAAGTTTACTGTTGGCTCAAAGGCTTTTGTTGGCCAACTTTACATGTGTGGACTTTTTAAAGTTGACTCCAATTCCATTTTACATCCTATATGCAAAATACTTGTGTCTGTGCTCATGTGCTCAATCACCAACACAAATACTGATGTATCCAGTGGCTCATTGGCCTTGTGTGATTTGAGTGTGGCTTAATGGTGGCTACAGCCTCCTTTACTGGATGATCTCTGGATGCTTTTATAGGGAAGCTTCTTGGGAAACAATACAAAGACTCGTCGAGTATTGTTTGACAAGGAGGACAACTGAGAACGCTTGTTGTTTTCTGTTTCCTTCGTGTTTTCTTTGGTTTTTGGCTGGAAACGTTGCCTAGCTACATTACTAAAACAAAAGGGGGAAAAAAAGTGTGTTTACTGTAGCTTTTACTTCTGGCCTCACTGTCTTTAAACAAGTTGACATTGAGCAGGCAAGTTTAAGTGTGCGAGAGACAATGGGAAGTATGTATAATTTTGGCAAAACAGAAGAGAATGTGAGGGAAGCTGTGTTGGAGGCAGTGTCGTGGAGACCCCCCCAAAAAAAAGCACAGTGCATTCTGACATTGCGGCTGGCTTACAGCGGGAAGAACAGGACCTCCCCAAATATGCTGCTTGGGGAAGATTTCAATCTATGCAGTACAATACACAAAGTCTGGTGTGCTATAATATCACTATACAAATATGGAATGAGCATTTCGGAGAGCGCCGGAGAGAAAAGCGAGCACCAGAACAAACTGACATTCCCTCAAGGTTAGCTGTCCCCTCCTCCCCATCTAATCTGCTTCTACACTGAATCAACTTGGTCAGGCAGCATCTATCTGGCCAAAGTGGTGAGGTTTAAGTGGGGTAGGGGTCCCAGACCAATAACCATGAGCAGATTACAGTTATTGGCTGAGGGTCTTTGTGTGTAACCCCACAGTAAATTGCCCAATATTATCTCTGAGGGAGGTTAAACAGGTGTGCCGTAAGATTGTTAGCACCCATTTTATATTCTGTATGTATGTTTGCAGGTGCGTGAAATGATTATTTTTACTTACTTACTTTCTTTTTTCTTTTACTACTAGTAGTCACTTCCTTGCAGCAGCATACATGCTTGTTGAGCCAATATGCAGTTGTGTGTTTTTGTGTCCCTAGACTTTGTGCAGTGATTGCTTGCCTTGATTTTAATGGTACCCAATGGATTTTTTATATTTTTTTACCACTAGCGGCACTATATAGCAGTGTTTTAGATAAGTGGGTCCCTATCATGAAGATGCACATCCACAGACACATGCAGTTGATGCAAAAGAGGGTAATACAGTAATGCAAATATGTAGCGCATATTGACCATAAAACATAAAGGAGGGAAATGATCAAATGGGAAGATTGTCCTTTTCTGTTATATAAAAGGCACTGAATTGCATTCTTCACTTTCCCATGATACCAATAACCTGGGATGAGATGTTTATTTGCTGTAAGTTGCCATCTAAAAGATTGACAATCTTAATCAAAATTCACAGCTATTAAGGCAATTGACTTGGGAGCATTAGTGTAGGAGCATATTGACAAATGGTAATATAGATATGATGAGTGGAAAGAAAGCTAAACATAATAGAGTAGAAATCATTCTATATTCAGCATTCAGGCACAATGGGCAATCGTCTAGTTTTTTGGCCACGAATGCACAGTGCCTTGGATAAACATACCATTATCCTGCTGTGCTGTGTGGGATGGAAACACATTCAATACAGTCTAGGGAGATGGATTACTCTCAGAACAGTGTCAGGCCTCCTCGAAAGGCTGACATACCTGTCCTGAACTGTGTCAGAGCATATCGGATCATTTCTTACAGAGGAATGCCTCCAGTTTGTTGAGGAATTGAAAAAAAAAAGAAGATGGACATCTACTTTCTCGGCCTGAGAACTTCCCATAAAGATTTAATGATGTTTAGATCTAGTGATAAGAGAGGCCAAGTATGGTGTTTAACCTCATTGTGGTGGTCAGGAAAGCTGTGTTGAATTTATTTAGCAATGAAAGCGGTTGGGCATTATCCTGGTATATGGGATCAAGGAGCAGTGTTTACAGATCATAATGTTAGACTTGTGAAGATGAAGGAGAAATGATGAAATGAGGAACACATTACTTCCACTCTGCTGTAGACTCCAGGTTTTGTGCTCCTGATAGAAGGTTATGTGTCATTTTGCATTGGCCTAGGATTTTGAATGACAGCCCTGCTAAGAACACCGGCTTCCGAAATCTCTTGATGTACAGCGTTTGTCAAGACTATGTCACAGAGGTGTTGATTTACTTCTCCAATTCAGTTTTGGAATCCGTAAATTCATGCTTTTCAGCAACTTTTCTGTTAAATATCCATCTGGTCCTGTCAGCAAGCTTTGACTTGCAACCCCCTTTTCATCCCTGCCAAAGAGTGTTTACCAAAGACGCTTTTCTTCTATTCCGTGGTGTAATTTAGCAGTTTTTGTAAAAGATGCAGTTTGAGTTTGAGCCATCAACTGTTTTGCTTTCTGGACCTCAGCTGCCTGGAGGTATTTTAAAAAAACTGTCAGGAAGGTGGTGACTGTCAGAGCTTACTAAAAAGCTGACCCATACTGTATACTTGTTGGTATTTCACTCAATCACTCACCTGTGTGGCTGCCCTTGTTCCTGTTTTGCTACCTTTCCTTTCACACACGTGTAATGATTCCTAAAGCAGTAATGTAGTGTTGTGTTGTAGCCATGCCACAGAAATAACATTGGTTGTGGTGAGCGAACAGTTGAGTAAATGATTTACAGTTGACTGAACATTAATTAACAACAATTTCAATCAATTTGTTGCAGTCAATCAGCAAAAAAAAAACAAAAAACTAATTATATTCATGTTCAAAATGTAAAACCATGTTTGCGGTTTCCTCCATATATTTGTAAATTACTTTATTTTGCATTCCTTTGAATTTTCCACCATTCGTTGGGCAAATCAAGTAATGACCTGACTTTTGAAAAATTGTCAGTCCATGCTTTTCTGACATTAGATACAGTAGAATAAAAAAATTAATTGATTAATATAAATGATAATCAGGCGATTCTTTGAGGATGAAGAGTTCCCTGCAGTGTTCAACAGTTGACAGTTGATATAAATCAAGATTATAAGCTTCAGGGAAAATGATCAGTAGCGTTAAATTTACACAGCAAAGGCTACATATTTAATGAGTGAGACTTTGTTTAATTCATCATCTTGTAACTACATGGTTACAAGATGAGATGCATCAGGATCCGTCTGATTCAGCTCAGCAGGTGACTGATGCGTCAATAAGCCTGTTCAGTAATTATTTAAAGCAACGTGTTGCTTACCACTTCTGTTACCTTTTTTTTTATTTTAGGTGAACCTAGATAAAAATGTGCAGCCTACTCCTGGAGTGCTGTGCTGTGCTCATGGGTACTCTAGCTTATTCCCTTAGACCATGGATGCACTTAGGGATGGCTGTGTGTTCCACATCACCTGTGAAAGACAGATTGCCAGGTTTTCCTTCTCCTCCACCATGCAGCACTTAGAGCACAGTGATGGGGAGCTACTGTCCACACAAACGACCCTCAATCACTGCAAGGCTCGCTGGGATCAATATGTTCTCATAACTCAGGGCCCCTGACCCTAACCACAGATCATTATTGCCCTCTGGAGACAAGGCTGACACACACACCCACACACACACAAACACGCACATGCACAGGTGTTGTCTCTGCTATCTTGCCAACCATCCAAAAAGGCTTTAAATATCCTCACAGGGAAGCTTGGGGCCACACACACACACACACACACACACACACACAGACACACAGATACACGTAAAGTATGCAGCCCAGTGGTGCAAGGAGAATTGAGTGCCGGGGGGGCTGACAGGTAGAGGAGATGCAGTCGGGGAATACAGCTCATGAACAGAGCAAATGACAAGATGACGAGGGACTCCCTCCTTGTGACTATGATTTCTTTGTGTATTATATTGTTTTATTATCACCATGATGAGACATTTCTTGCATTAAATATTGTAAAAACATGCAGGGTCTGGAAAATGCACTCAGCAAATATATCAAGAAGTCTCACAACTTCATAAACAATAACAATGAAATGGGATTGACGTGCATTGCTGGTTTAATTTTGCTCCTGTTGCACACAATCTCCAAATGTGTGCCAGTCACATCAAAGCAGAAATAAATGTCCCTCATCAAATAGGTTCATGATGTGATGTGTGTTCATGAGCTCTACACAAAGTCCTACAGTCTAAACTTTCTACACCAATGTTAGTAGACTAAGCTGGTTAAGTATACAGTTGAAATTGTTATTTTTCTCCAGTAAATGTTCATGTTAGCAGTGTAGCTGGTACTGTTGGTTGGTTGGTTGGTCAGGTGATCCACTACTTTAATCCGAACTGAAATGTCTCAACAGCTATTTAATGGATTGTAATGGAGTTATACATTTGGACACTGAGCTAGGGCTGTCTAATGTCTGGTTTTTAATTAATGGATTAATTGAGTAGTTTATAAAATGTCAAAAAAAGTGAAATATACACAATAACAATTTCTCACAACCCAAAATCTTGCCTTCAAATAGTTTATTTGTCAGAGAAGGAGTTCAAATTAAAAAAAAGTTCAATTTGCCGTAATGAAAAACAGTGAAGAGCAGCAAATACTGTTTCCTGTTTATGTTTGAAAAGCTGCAACCCGAGGATGCAGCTTGATTATGTCTTGGCTTGATCTTCCACGATTAGTCAATTATCAAAATTGTCCGTGAATTTGTTTGTTAATCGACTAATGAAACTACTAATTGTTTTAGTGCTGCAATGAAGTAAAGTTCTGTCTTTGTGTGTGAGTATTTGTGTGGATATATGTTTTCCAGGTGTGTGTGTGTGTGTTTGTGTGTGTGTGTGTGTGTGCGTGTGTGTGTATAAAAAGGCTATTCCTGTCCTGTCTCTGACCCAGCCTTAATAGTGTTTGTCGTCGAATGTTTGTGCTGCTCCCTCCATCATATCTATATTTAGTCCTCTGTCTCCCTCATTTATGGAGGCCGTGCTCCTTGGACGTACAAATCTTTATGACGGTTTGACACCAGCTGAGCACTTCCTCGACTCCTATACCGCTCAGAGGTGGTTGGCCATTTGAAGTCAAACGCAGCGACAGCGGTGCGGGGGTTTAACCATTTTTCCACCCACAGTGACAGTGAGTGGATTGCAGAGCTTCTCCACTGCTTGACAATGCCTAAGTGGATGGACATAACTGTTAAAATTAAGTAGGACTCTTCAAGTTTTTTTGCTCCACTGGTTTCATAACGGCATGCAACATTTTAATCGACTTCGTGAGAGAGAGGATGTGTTCTATCCACGGTCTAAATTTCAAATGATTATTTGGCATTTTTGGTGTAAATGTCCCTCCCTGGTCTTAAATATAAGTTTAACAGCCCCCTTCTCTCCTCTCCATTAACGGCTGAGCCAGCACTTCCTCCATCACTGAAATGGCCAACTTGAGACAAAACTTGGCCATTTTTAATGGGAGATGAATCTCAGCACACATTAGAACATTTTCAATAATGCACTAATTGAACTAAAGTGGGGGATAAAATTACGAGGCAAAATGAGGTGACATTACTTGCTGGTGTGTGTGTGTGTGTGTGGTGTGTGTGTGTGTGTGTGTGTGTGTGTGTATAAGAGAGGCACTGAGACGGATAATTGATTTGACTCCTCCGCCAGTGACTTTTATTCTTCACATGGGCACAATGAAGGCAATAAGGGAAAAAAAGAAAAAGGTATGTAAGGGAAAAAGTAAGGAAAAACTCTGATTGTAAGAATATAACTTCATCTTAAATCCTTCTTCTTCTATCCTTTCTAAACAGTATATTTCTTCTTATCCGAAAATGGTGAACGAGCACAGGTTGTGAAGGATTGTGTAATTGCACTGCTATACAAATGGGAAGAAGGGTCCACTTAGCTTTTTACATAACTTGAAAACACATTCAACCCCCCCAGTAAATAGAGTTTGCTTAGTTGTCAATACCTGAACTAACTTCATCTGTTGAGGAAAAAGCTTGTAATTGGACCTTGTAGATGAACTGTTTATGGTTGTAATTTCATTAATTTGATTTCTGCCACATAATCAGTCTTTATTAGCATATTCATTCTATTACCAGCTGCTTACACTCTGGCCTCACAAACAGGACTTTAACTTAAAACAAACAATGTACAGTGCACACATCTGCATTGAAATGTGCTTTAATCCTCCTGTTATCCTCAGGTCAAGAAAGGACAGGAGGAAGGGAGGAAAGAAGGAAGGAAGGAAGGAAGGAAGGAAGGAAGGAAGGAAGGAAGGAAGGAAGGAAGGAAGGAAGGAAGGAAGGAAGGAAGGAAGGAAGGAAGGGAAGGAGTAAGGAAGGATGGAGGAAAAGAGGAATGGAGGAAGGAGAGAAGGAAGGAAGGAGGGAGGAAGGAAGGAAGGAAGGAAGGAAGGAGGAAGGAAGGAAAGGAGTAAGGAGGGAGGAAGGGAGGAAGGAGAGAAGGAAGGAAGGGAGGAAAATAGGAAGGAAGGAAGGAGGAAGGAAGGAAAGGAGTAAGGAGGGAGGGAGGAAGGAGAGAAGGAAGGAAGGAAGGAAGGAAAAGAGGAAGGAAGGAAGGAAGGAAGGTAGGAAGGTAGGTAGGAAGGAAGGAAGGAAGGAAGGAAGGAAAGGAGTAAAGAGGGAGGGAGGAAAAGAGGAAGGAAGTAAGGAGAGAAGGAAGGGTGGAAGGAAAGGATGAAGGAAGGAAGAAAGGAAGGAAGGAAGGAGGAGGGAGCAAAGAAAGAGGGAAGGAGGGGGAGAACGAAGGAAAAATTAAAGAAAGAGGGAGGAAAGAAGGAACAGTCAAAAGAGATGGGGTCAATTTGACCCGGGAGGACAACAGGAGGGTTAAAACAAAATGATGCCAGGCAGGATTTCTGAAAAAGGCAGCATCTGCATTATTAGTTCATTGCAGAGAAGAATGCATCTTTAAATTAGCTTTCTGAGGAAAAGCCACTAAGTAAAGAAACATCAACCCTAAAGTGATAAAATAAATATTGTTTATCAAGTGTGTTTTTCACATAATCCTACTGAATAGTACATTACGACTGGTGAAATAAAACATTACAGTCTTTGTCTACAGTGCTGCTGGGAGAATCTAAATCTGCCCTGCACTGTACCGAGAAAAGAGAATCTCAGTGGATGTCATTATGGAAACCTTAGAAGGAGAGGAAGGTGATTTGTCCTTTCTCAAGTGTCCTTTAAACACTATTCCCATGTTTCCTGGTAATTGTGCTTTGAGACATCGGATGATAATACTGCAGCAGCAGGGGCTGGACTGTGTTCTCAGTAGGGTGGATCACACAGTAATACATAGGCAGCTATAGAGAGATTGTGTGTGTGTCTGTGTGTGTGTGTGTGTGTGAATATTATATCTTGTGCATGGAATGAGATAAAAAGACCGCTATGCAAAAGTGATTAAAGAAAGAGGAAGTCTGACATTTACTGCTCTGGAGCGCAGCGGTAATCACACACAGACACACACACACAAATAATTGACTAGTTGTCTCTGACCAAAACCTTAATCAACTGGATTGATTAGACCTGAGTGTGTGTATGTGTGCCTCTGGAGGATTTCTGCAGGCTAATTGGTAGAGAATACTAGAGCATCGAGGGATTATGGGATTCCTGTTCTGTATCACATAGAGCACAGGTATTTCACTTTTTTCCTGTATCACCTTTATATATTTCCTCCTCTTTGTTTTAACTCCATCATACAATTTACCATCTGCCATTTTCACAGTAAGTTTGGCAAGAAGTTTCTTCGACTCCTGGGCTGCTCCAGTGGTTTTTGTTTTGTCCTCTCTACAGAGTGCTCTTATCGCAAAAGTGGGGCAGATGGGAAAAGCATCTGTTCATTTTTCATCAGTATGCGTAAAGCTTAGGTATTTGTGCCAAAGTGTAAACAAAACCTGAGCTGACACAACCTACGAGACACCCACAAATAGACGTCAGATACATGTGTATTGCATGATGTTTGTCCCAATGAAACATATTGTATGTCTGTGTTACTGGAATTGGAACATCACAGCAATAATTAGACTGTCAATCATGATCCCAAAGAACAACCAATATCAACTTTACCATTCATTATTTTAATGTGTCGTATGGCAAAGAACTTGCAACGGATTATATTTGAAGTTTGGCACCTCCATCTGATGCAACACAATGAGAACACAATGCAACCCGGGCAGAGTGCAACACAAATGCAACCAAACCACAATGTAAAGCACAAACATAAGACAAGACTTTTTCTCAGTGCAACAAACTATATAAACTGTGCATAACAAGTACTATGCACAAAAGGGTGTCACAATTCAGTTGTTTTTTTTAATGCAGTGCACTGCTATACGTAGGGATGTGTGTATTTAGATAACAAAAAACTTTGCTCAGAATAGTGCAAATTTGAATGATTTTGATTTTAAGTCCCCCTCGAATTTGCTTTGCTTATTGTCTCTTCACTTAAATGTTTGAGCTTCACTGTGCAGAATGATGCTGTGTCTAAAAAGCTGTTTTCACCATAGACTACATATAAGAAAACTTTTTTAGAGTGGCCATCAATCACAGATGTCAATCATGATGTTACACCCCTATTTTATCATCAAATAACTCATAAAAAATACTAAATTATCAGAAAAATTTAAACTTGAACATATGTCAGCATGACAGAAACCATCTTTGGGGAAAACATTTATCTGACATGCACTTTGACTTTTTTAGTTTGGCCCATGTCCCATTGGCTAACATGGAAGGGGTGGGATTTATGACCTGTACTACAACCAACCACCAGGGGGTGATAGAGATATTTTAGCTTCACTGTTGAGAAGGCTTCTTGTCGTCCAATTGTTTTATTTAATTGAAGAGGGAACGTTTTTTTTGTGTGCTCATCTTAAATCAAGTTTAGCATGTCCATGTATGAGCATGATTTGTGAAATTACAACTACAGTATTTGTGATCCAATATGCAGCTTTTGAATGGACTGAGGATGAGAATGGACATGTCAGTGTAGTAGTAACAGTAAAGCAGGAGACATCTTATGTAAAGCTGTTCAACTTTTACAATTTTTAAAAATATTTGCATATTAAGAAACTTTGGATTTTTCAAAGAGGGAAAAGTAGATGCAAATTTACGATTTTTTAAACAAAGTTGTAGAACTTTCTTGTTGAAAAACCATTTAAGACACAAATCGTCATTTCAAGCCGAATATTTTATATGTATTTCTTTGTACAAATCATTTTTGATGTTTTTGGCCTCTATTTTCATGTAACAAGTGTACAATGTTGACTAAATTTAGCTCTGCTTAGCATTTTGTATCTTCCAAAGCAGCTTGGGTTGACATGATATGATTTCGCATTTAAATTTTGCGTTGAAAAATTTCCAGATTGGTGATTTCAATGAAGGAGCGGGGTTCTCAAATTCACTTCTCCACTCTCTCCTTTCGTCTGCCAATGTCTTATGATGCCAAAACTTAAAATCAGTGATGTCTACTCCTCTATATCTCTGCATGTGTGTGTGTGGGTGCAGTAGCAGGTTAGTCTCATCGCTCATTTTCATTTTTCCTTTGCTCTGATCTGCATTTAAAAACATGGAGAACAAGAGCCACTTAGGAAAGAGAGGCACTGAATTGACATCATTTTAAAATGTTGATACACTGTATGGACTGGTAATGTTTTCATGTCAGGGTGTCAATGTACAAATGTTAGACCTTAACGAGTTATTGCCCATGCTAAAACAATGCTTTGTGAGAGCACTTGAACAGCATTAACATAGTGCAAATACAGCTTGTTGGCTCTATCGGAGACCTACAGGTATCATCACTCCAAAATGACCAATGTGAGTGTTTTCTCATCAGCAGGACATCCAGTGCCTTCCAAATCTGTTAAAAATGACTATTACAAAGAAGATTCATACCCTTTCTATGATCTCCCACCTATCATTAAAGTATGGTAAGGTTAGGTCCAATACTTGGTAAGGGGTAGAGAAGGAGCAACTAGCATTGACTGTCGGATGGAAACGGTGGTCTTTCCCATGTCAAAGTCAGACATCACACTACTTCCAGGTTTGACAGCCAATCACAAGAGGAAAGCATCAGTAGAGGTATAGTTTTATATTGAAGATAGTCTCCATCCTTTAGCCTCGGAGGCTTCTTTTAAAAAACAGGGCTTAAGCAAATGTTCTACCTTTTCAGCCACAAAGCAACACTTCTTTACAACCCCTCTTGCACTTCCGCCTCAACCTGCCCTCCATTGTTATTTCACTCTCCCGATTTTTTTTTTATCACATCCCCCTTCTTTCTCTCTCTCTCTTCCTCCTCCTGGCTTCCTCATATTTTCTCACTATCCTCTCTCATTCCTCCTCTTCTGTTTCCTTCGTACCTGTAATTAATCCTCGCTCACCCCCGCTCTCATTTCCAACCAGCCTGCAATATCGCCATCATTGTTTGCTGCTCCCACTGTTTCTCTTTGAGGGACCACGGTTTGTGTGTGTGAGTGTGTGAGAGAGAGAGAGAGAGAGAGAGAGAGGGAGAGAGTGTGAATCCTATTGTTCATATCTTCTGGTGTCTCCCATTGTTTATGTTTATGGAGGCACATGATTGCATGCATGCTTTTAAAGATGAGTGTGAGTCCGCATTGGCGTGTGTCTGGAAGCAAGAATGTGTGTGTGTGTGTGTGTGTGTGTGTGTGTGTGTGTGTGTGTGTGTGTGTTTGTGTGTGTGTGTGTGTGTGTGTGTGTGTGTATGTTTGTGTGTGTGTGTGTGCATGCCTGTCATTCCACACCTGGTAGTCAGGAGTGGTTAAGTCAGTGTCTGTGGCAGCCAGCTGATAATTAAAGCAGAGTTGAGCAGAGAAAGATAGACAGAAGAGAGGGCTGAGGAACGAGAGGAAACAAGGGAGCCGTGAAGCAAAAGAGACACACAGTCTTCAGAGACAGTGAGAGAGACCAGGAGCGTGCATGAGCTTCTAAATGTCTGTGCTTTTAATTTTATTTGGTGTTTTTTTTTTTTTAGTGACACCATGTAATTTATTTATTTTTTCAACTCTTTTTCTTTCCATTTTATTTCTCGCTCTATCCCGGTCTCTCTCTCTGCCTTTGCAAACCAAACCAAATCCACCCACCTCCGCTGGCACAGTGTATCCTGTTATTTTTGCTTCTGCTTCTGAACCATCTGTAAATCTGTTGTATCACATCACCTGCACACCGTCGACAACCTCGCTATCTCTAATTTGAGTTATATGTATTCCATTTTAATAGAGAGAAAAATGCAATCCTTTCGTCGCAGCGTTGGATTGGCAGGCTTACATGTTCTTGAAAATAACAGTTGTCTATTTTCATAGTTTTGGCCACCGCTCCAACTGGAAATAATACCGTTGCAATCAAGAAGTTGTTTCTTGTGATCACGTAACACAGCGACAGCACTATAAAAGAGGTCTTATGTGTGCAGGAAGTCCAATCAATCAGACGTCAGGCGAGTTGTCTCAGGTACCAGAGACACATGAGATACAATCCAGGAAGTCCAGTTTGGTTAATTGATCCATGAGTCGGAAAGCTGATGAGATGCCAAGACAGTGCACAGCAGTTTGTAAAACTCTAGGACAGGATGTTACAACTCTAGACAGTAATCAAAGCAGAAATGTCATCTTTCGTTGTAACAATTGTGACGTAAACAGCAGAAATAGACCTTTACATACAATGTTATCTACCTGGAATATAACTCTACTTGTACATATTTGATTGAGGGTCGCCCTGGTGCGTCAGGGGTTGAGGCACTGAGAGTGAACTGAAACATCTCCAATTCATTTCTGCTTTGGACCTTTTTTGTATGTAAATCCCCATCTATAACTGCTCATTTCCTGTCATGTTTTTCCACTGTCAACTATCAATAAAGGTTTAAATTGCCCTAAAAATACTTTATCAAGATTATTGCCTTCATGGTCTTTAAGCATCCATCACAGTTACAGACTGACTTGACCTTTGACCTGCTGTACTTACCGTGGTAATGCATGCATACTGTTTTCTAGGGATTATTACCAATATTTCAGGTGTGCTCACTTTTGGCTTAATTTAGGAGTCAAACATACAGCCCGTTGGCCAGAACCAGCCCACCAAGGGGTCCAGTGTTGCCCACAAGATAACTTTGCAAAGTATGAGAATTGTAATTTTTCTTCTGCTTCAGAGGTTTTTCCACCCTGATCAAAATACAATCCTCTGAAAAAATACAATTAATACATATTTAAACTCATCATATATTGAACATTGTGCAAAATGTTGTTAATCAGCAGCTTCTCTGCAAAAATAATCTAGAAAAAAAGACAATGTTGTTGAAATGATTTTTCTTAAGACATCTGCTATTTAAATAGATGGTTTATTAAAGTAAAGTTATAATACGTATATATTGTTTATAGATTATCATGCAAGGGTTTTACTGGTCTGGCTCACTTGAGATCTAATTGGGCTGTATGTGGCTGTATTTGATACCGCTGATCTATGTACTGTAGACTTATGGTTTGTTCTCAACCTGACTGATGATTTGACTCTTTGTGTTTTTCTCAGTATTTATCATAATTCGACCTGACGGGCAAAATCCTTAAAAAATTACCCAAGTTGAAATAAACTGCATTACTTCTTTTAGTGTTCTGCTATCTGTAGCAACTGGATTAGTGAGCATGAAACCCCAGCATGTGGTTAAAGAAGCTGGTTAACAGCTGGATTTCTTATATTAGGCAAAGTACTGTATGTCTGAGGTGTTATAAACACTCAGTTCTCAGCATCTTTCAGCTTATATTGAGATTGCTTTCTGAGAAATACCAGACTGGCACTGTTCTGCTCAAAAAAGCCGAAGTAAAAGCTTTCACAAATTGGTTAAATCGATTGTCTCTATATGAGGCACGATGCAGCAAAACAAAACAATTTATGAGAGCGTTTAGTGGATTATTATTTTAACTTCATTGTGGCTCTCTTTCTTCTTGTTGTCCTCACCTTCCTTTATCTTCCTACTTCCACAATGTCTCCTCTCATTCATCACCTGTCTTATCTTTTCACTCGTCCTCACACCATCCCCTTTTTTCCGTGTGACCCTTGGCCCTCTACCTCTGCGGCTCTGCGATAACCCACGTCAGTCAGCCATTGTAGATCTCTCCTTTATCACCTTTCGGTGGTTAAATGGAACTGGCACACACGCAGAGTGATACTGTGGCTCGTGATTTACAGCCAAGGACAGGATCACAGACAAGTGGGGAAGGAGTTGGAGACTGTCTAGCCCAGACATGTTTGGGAGAGGTGACACTGACTCTGACAGAATGGGAGACCATTATTGTGCATTTCTAGTTGCCTTAGATTAATTTATCACAGTCTATGAAGTTAACAAACAAACTGATGCAACTTTTTTTTATGTTCTTATGGTTTTTATTAATCATATGAAATCTGTAAGTGAATTTTAGCTCATTGCATAGTTATTCGGCCTGCAACTTTACTGTTTTGGTTCACTTGATTTCCCCTTCAGCATTGTTTTTTTGCAGCAGGCAACAGTTTTCAGAGGAAAAGCTGTAAAACTCCTCCTGCTCAGCATCAAATGGACACAGTTAGCTACTAGCTGGTGAACATAGTGGACTGTTTATCAGCTTAATACAGATAGAGACCAAAAGCACCAAGCTAAAGTAGAGAGAGATTGATTTATAGTCACCAGATGGACAGAAAAATGACTCCAAATTAATGGTAATTTTGCTCCATACTGTAACTGCTACATGGATTTAATTTGATAAATTAACATAAAGGAACAAAGACTAGAAGGAAATTCACTGATTTTTGTTTTTATGGTAATTTATTACATCTTTAATAACAAACCACAAGTCAAATTTCCCAAGTATGTGGCAAAAATAGATCC
Source organism: Scomber scombrus (assembly GCF_963691925.1). Lineage (NCBI taxonomy): Eukaryota > Metazoa > Chordata > Actinopteri > Scombriformes > Scombridae > Scomber > Scomber scombrus. Next base: position 30,394,966 of record NC_084971.1, read on the forward strand.
GTAGTGGAAAAAAGAACAAACCAGTAGAGACCACTGTTGATGGTGTTGTTATTGGTATTCATTAAAGCTCTGTGGTTTTTTCCCAGAGCCCCAGAGACTACAAAGAGATTCAGATTTTGATCAATAATTGGTGGTGTGACAAACTCAAGTTAGATCTCTGTGGAGTGCCATGAACCAACAAGGCTTTAATACATAATGGTTTTCTTTGTACTGGTGTCTCTGTTGCTTGAAACTACATTTTTTAAGACCCTCCTGGCAACTTCTGCTGTTTTCATCCAAAAAGTACGCCCCATTCACTGAATTACCACTCTCTATTAACTTTTCAACAAGGCTGAGAGTTCTTAGTGAAATAATTAAATAGATTATTTAATGAAAACAACATTAAACAACACTTACAGTTACAGGTATAGTTTTGGTCAGTTTTAAAATATCAAAACGAGTACATTTATTTAGTGTATTTGGACTTCCATAAAGTTTGGAACCTATGAGAGACATTTTTGGCCACAATAAACTGACTTTTAGACCCTATAGATGAGGAACTTGATGGTGTTTTCTCTGCCTGGAAAACAGCTTTTAAACTCTTATGCTATCATTTTGTAACATAGCATTTCTGTTGAAATATATAGTCTCCTAACTAAAGCCAAGAATTACACAAGTGATTTCTTCTCAACAATTTTCTCAGACTTGATAAAACTCCTTCAGAGCCACAGAAGACATAACGCAACTGTTTTTCATAGGCTGAGAGATAAGATTTAAGTCCTTTAAACTTCTAAAGAAGCTTTGTGTGGCTGTAACGAGCTTCTGCTAGAGTTTGCACTTACATAGGATGAATTGCTCGCAGTATAAAATCCCATCATAAGGAAAAGAGATAAACAGAAAAGTCTGACTGTCTGTTTGTAGCTGATGACCACTAAATGTTCAACCATGGCCAAAAGCTCTTGGCTGTAAGGCTTGTTGACTGACCAAATGCTGGCTCAGAGGCTCATGGCTGTTCACTGCTAAAGTAAATAAGTGGACTTGAGGGAATTTTGTTGATTCACTTTCCTGCAGTTTGAACACGGGGATCGAGTGTTGTAGTGAACTGGGTTCAACATTTTTCGAGTGTCTTAAAAAAAGAAAACATTCAGGTGCTCAAATGAACATTGAAACAGGTTTTGGTCGCTGTAATCATTCATCATGTTCATACTGACCATTAAAAGATCTCCAAATGTAAATTCACAGCCCTAATTTTGGGCAAACATGTATTTAAAGTTTACCTGAAGTAGTAATAGTACCTATACAAAGATATAGACTTGATTTTACCAATTTGGATGACTGAGGCCTCATATTAGCTTCAAATAAACATTTAATTACATGTTTTTACATCATCACAGCATGGAAAATGCATTACAAAAGGATCTCGTAATGGCCAATATGAATGAGAAGAATAATTATGACAGTAAAAATATGTGTCAATGTTCATTAGGGCACCTGACTATTGTTTTAGGGCAGATCTGAAAAAATGGTATACTCATCTATTAAGCCCGGAAATCCCCAAAGTAAAGCCAGAATTTGGCAGGTACAAATCTGGCCTATTGACCTAATTCAGATATCAGTTGTATCATCATGAACAATGATCATTACTTTGACTGAAAACATCACTTCCAGAGTTTTGGGTCACGTTACCGGAGCTCCACATTGACCCTGTTGGTGTAAAATAACAGCACTGTCAAATGTTAAAGCTGAAATCAAACTTCCGAAGAGGAAAAATCTCTTCAAAAAAACTGCCGACAGTCACTGCAGTCCCAAAGTTAACTTCCTGGCAGCCACCCGGAGAGCAAAAACATAAGCGAGAGTCTGTTTTATGATAAATGGTAGGAGAGAGAGAGCAAAAAAGAAGGAGGAGGGAGAGATGGATGAGTGAGGATGTCACACTCCAGATGGAGGAAGTCGACCCTCTTTACCTCGCTGACTACGTGATCCATTTCACACACAAAAGCATTTAACATCTAACAGTCAGGGCGGATTCAGATTCAATTGCTTGCATTGTGTTTTAAGTTTAAGTCTGAGGTCCAAAAACTATTTCGGGGGAAAGTAGTCTTTACATATTTATATATATATATACACATCACGTGAAATATATGCTTGAGTGAAGGCAGATCTGAATTCTTACCTCTTGCATATCTTGCTTCATACCTCTGTCCACTAACTAAATCTCACTGGGGACTGCAAACAATCAACTCAAGTCCCTGCTCTGGAAAATTCCTATCAGCCAAATTTCCACAAGCTTCTTCTCTTGTTCCTCTCCTGTGTTCTGGCTAGTGCACTACTCTTATAAGACACTGTCCTTGCCGCCACCCCCAAAGTGCAGTTCTATGTCTGGCAGCTGGCCTAATAAGCAACGGTTAGAAGAAGGAACATTACAAGGAAATTGGCCATGGGGAGTCCAGTAGCCGAGCCGGGAGGGATGAAAACAAAGACACACACAGGCCCAGGTCTCCACTGGTGTATGAGTTTGGTCGGATATGGCTCATTGGATCCAGCTGCCATGGTGATTTTTAGCCTTAAAGAGGCTGGGAGGTGGTTTTCTCTTCCTCTCTCCTTTCCCTCTCTTCTTTAGGTCATTTAAAGCTGGATAGTTAAGGATCGTAATTAACGATGCTATAGCCTGCTGCTCTTTCCTACTGTAATTGCTGCTGTTTGCAACTGTATATGTGTTCAAATGTTGTAATTTTTGCTTTTCTTATTGTTAATGTCTTTTTGTTATTGCCCATAAAAAAATGCTTGGAGGGAACCAGAGGTGTTATTGATATTTTGTGGTGTGTAATAAGCTAGTCAGTCAATGATAATGAAGACAATCCTCAATATCTTTGTTAAGCCATAATGAACAAGGTGGCAATTTTAAGTGCTTTGTCATTATATTGAAAATAAATGTCTTAACTAACCCACTTAAAAAAAAAAAAAGAATACACCAAAAACATTGTCTAAAATTATTTATAGGGATCCCCAAATGTGAGAATCAGTTAAAAACAAAAAAAGCAAACTTATTTGTAATTTAATGCAGGTGTTCAGTATTTTCTACTCCTCTCTACCTTCATGTCTTTTCAGCACTTAACTGAAATATAAAAATACAAATGCAAATACAGATGCACCCCTGTAAGTATCCCCCCCCCCCCCCCCCATTGCGTGGCTTCATTTTGGCTCACTGAGAAGGAATTTCTAATGTGAGCGCTGCCATCAGGGGACACGGAGCCCTTTGTTGTGTTAATTAAAGCTCTAAAAAATGATGAAATGAAGAAGCTTCAAGTCTTATGGGTCATGATAGGAAAGGTTACAAGTAATGGGGAGTAATAGGGTTTCAAAAACAATACATCTTTCTATGGAGGAGACCAAAAAAATAAATAAAACCTTCTCTGTTACTGTTTTAGCATTTGTATTCAAACTAGTCATAAAGAAAGATAACCAGTGATAGAGTTGGGTATCGTATCATTACCAATCCAAGTGATGCCGATACCTACTGAATACTTCATTCGATACCCATCATGTGAATCGAGGCATTGAATTACATAAAATGCCCCCACTCCTCCACATCTAAATCATTTGATTTTTTACTTTTACTTTTAATATTTATTAATAGAAGAACATTTGCATTGATTGGCTGTGAGGAAGTCCATACAAATAATCAGATTTTCTAGCTCTGGGTGAAAAAAGCTTTGATTGCAGGTATCGTTTGACAGTAGATGTTTCGATACTGCCTGGTATTTATTTTTTTCATTTGATACCTTAAAGGTATCGAGTACCGATACCGAGCCCGAAAAATGAAATTATGTCTTTTAAAATAAGTGTACTGGGGGTTAGGGTTAGTTTTACCTCGCAGCCTGCCTGTCAATTCCCTTACTCAATATGTGACGAAAGGAAACAGGAGATCCTTAGAGACAAAAAGCTACTAACAAGCTTTATTCAGTGTTTACATGTGACACTTTTTTGGGCTGATTTCCATCTTAAAATATATTTTGGTCAGGAAATGTTTATTTAACCCTTACAAACTGTTGATATTCTGATTCATAATTAGTCTCTACATCAATTCCTGTTTCTTAAATTCTCCATCAGTCATTAATAAATGTTCAATTAATCCTTCTGCTTGATTCATCTTATGGAAAAAAGACATTCACAATCATTATTTTATGGTCCAGGAGAACATTTTATAGAATATGATTTAATGCTTTTTGAATATTTTCATAAACACAGGGAGAATTTGTACATTTACATATGTAAAATGTGTAGCAGCTGCATACACACAAAAAATTGTTATTTCCATTTGTGCGTACTGTGGGTCATATTAGGAAAAGTCTGGTTAAAAGTAATGCGTATATGTTATGTTAATACCAGGCAGGGAGTTCTGGTCCTCTGAAATGATGCGAACGCGGAAGTAACTTAAAACTGCATTCTATCAAAAGGCCACCAGGGGGCGACCGTTTTGGTTGACTTCCGTCTCTATACAAGTCAATGGAGAATTCATCAACTTCTCACTTGATTTCTAACCTCAGTAAACGTTTTCAAAGTGTGTTTATGGTCTCAATCGCTAGTTTAAAGCCTTCTTCAATGCAGTATGATGTTCATTTGGGACATTTTGGCCTCCCTGATTTTATATTTGACGATAAAGTAGGATATGCATTAGGGCGTGGCTACGTTGTGATTGACAGGTTGATTGGTTCACAGGTTCAAGAGGGCGCCTCATGCCCCTCCTGATGCCCATATAAGTAGAATCCATGCATATGTCTTCAAACATTTCACACCCAGTCTAGCCATCGACTAGTTTCGACCTAGTCTTGTTTCCTTATTGTTCAGTTTGTCTTCTCTCTGTCTGCAGGTTTACTTCGGTAATACACTGCTATAATATAACAGTGTAGTGCAGTTAAGACTTATTATATATTTTTTTTTTTTGTGAAGCGAAATATGGTTGTTAGTACACCCACAAGGTAATCAATGACTTCTGCGTAGTTCCACTCCCACACAGACTGTTGCATCAGGCTCCAGCAGAGGCGTTTGAATGTCAGATATGATCCAATATCATCCACTGCAGGGACTCGCCTGCTGATGGCTCATCATGGAAATCAGATCTGTCAAAGGGTTAAATGCTCCTCACCATCATTTCCAAATATATACATGTATAGTTTCACTGTAATGAAATAGAATCAAATGAAACTTCTTCTGTTTCTTTTGCTGGTATGAATTAGTTAAAGGCCTTTATCTAAACATTACAACTTTTACCATAGTGACAAAAAAAGGAAATCATGAACCAGGAAACCAAAAAAGGTCAAGCAAACGTTATAGTGAGGTGGAATAAGTGAGAAATATTTGCAGTTATATGATTTCCAGGAGCAGCTCGCTGCCTCTGGGCTTGACTTTGATTAGTAGCAAAGCCACAGGCAAAAACAAAACTGACAAAAAAAACAACAAAACACCACAACCTGGCAGGGTGTTAATGTTTTTTTTGGACATCAGACTATCAGAAATATCTGTGACAAAATGCCCAGGCCTGCAGCTGTACAACAAATAACTCATGTACATGTTTTAAGTTGTGGCTTGATGTGAGTGTCATTGTTGATTTTTTGTTTAAAATTAATACAAACTCAGAATTTAGTTCCAATTTGTGGTTGTGTATTGATATCGCCGCATCTATGACTCTTATAGTTGTTTTCTGTTACATCAGTTTAGCTTTACACCCTTTGTTCTCGTCTAATATTCTTGAATACAGAGTTTCAGGCTGGGGTTGTTGTGGCAGGAGGTTTTGACAGCCTATTTTTTATACTTTTCATCAATCATGTTCAATGTCAGTTTTCAACCAGCAGCACTTTAGAGGCCTTTTTGTAGTAAAATGACACGCAAATAGAGACAAAGCATGTTTTTTGTTATGTCTCTGTCAGTGTGGATTAACTCATGCCAGCACTAGCCTACACGATAATGGTCGGATGAGACTTGACAACCGCTTGTCTCATAACAAACGAGACAATAGCCCCCGTTTCCACTGCAGGAACTTCGGGTTAATTTTACAGGGTCCCTGACAATCTCCCGGAACTTTTAAGGGGGATAAAATAAGTCCCTGCCTCGGGGTGTGTACTCTGTTCGGCCCCAGAAAATTCCCGAGTGGGGCTTGAGGTTGACAAATGCTGATTGGGTATACTCAAAGCGGGATGTGATGTCAAAAAAAGGCACCAAAATAAGCGCCTATAAACTGTTGCAGAAAGATTACATCACCTCCAGAGGCCGGTGGGTCCTATAAAGGTCCGACTCTGCAATGGAGACACAACGGCTGAGAGGACCGAGTGAGAGGACGTTCCTGTAAAGTTCCCGTCGCCTAAATTTTACCCAGAACTTCTTTAATGGAAACGGCAAAAAGCATCTATTTCTTAGAATGAAATTCTATGTTTATCAGGAACTAAAGCTACATACTTTACTTACTACTTTTATTCATACTCCTTGGTTTTGTGTTATGTGTAAGGTGGTGAGGCTACTCTGCTGTATTTTTAATTATGGCAAAAAAAAGGCATGGATAGATTGGAAACAAAGCTGATTGATAATGTGAAATGATGACAATCTAAAGCAACATATAGTTATGTTTGAGTGACAGATACCTTCTAGTGGCCACAGTACTTATGATCCATTGTAGAGGTGCAGTTCAGATGACGTCTATATATAAGTTGACTAATTTCCTCATGTGGAGGTGTTGGGCTCAGGGCTTTCCAACCGCTAGTGTCACATTCCCAACTGTGACCCCGAACAGCTTTTTAATGACTGTAACTACAATAGTCTCCTAGGTATTCTGTTGTCATGACAACAAAGGTCAACTAACTTTAAGGAAGTAGGAACTTTAACGCAGATTGAATGTGTAGCCTTAACAAAGATAGATAGATAGATAGATAGATAGATAGATAGATAGATAGATAGATAGATAGATAGATAGATGGATAGATGGATAGATGGATAGATAGATGGATAGATAGATGGATAGATAGATGGATAGATAGATAGATAGATAGATAGATGGATAGATAGATGGATAGATAGATAGATAGATAGATAGATAGATAGATAGATAGATAGATAGATAGATAGATAGATAGATAGATAGATGGATAGATAGATAGATAGATAGATAGATAGATAGATAGATAGATAGATAGATAGATAGATAGATGGATAGATAGATAGATAGATAGATAGATGGATAGATAGATAGATAGATAGATAGATAGATGGATAGATGGATAGATAGATAGATAGATAGATAGATAGATAGATAGATAGATAGATAGATAGATAGATAGATAGATAGATAGATAGATAGATTTTATTCATCCCCAATATGTAAGAAAATGATGTTAAGAGGAGGGGAAATTGTTCATCTTATTGCAGTGCCCCGTCATAAATGATGCAGATTAATGTTGATTGGGGTGATGGATTAGAAAATGCTCCTTTGTGTCTTTCTGGAGAAGTTTCATTTAGAGGAATGTCGAGTCGGACACAACATTGGTTGGATGTTGGCAGCAAGAATTTCTCGGTTTATTCCTTGCCGTGTGACATAGTTGAAGACCTCATGAGGCTTTCTGTCACCTACTTTGACAACTTGTAGGTGTTGTGGCGTTGAGCAGTGAGAGCAGAGAGCGCTCTCCTCCTGCACACAAAGTAACAAGCTTCACAGGAGAAAAATAGCTGCAATAACTAGAGCACTAGGGGGGTTTTATGCAAGGCTTTACATAACTGATATCGAACATGTAAAAGATGATTCGCACCGATACAGATCATTCTGTATTCCCACCTGTGAGTCCACTAACCTGATACCGGCAGCATTTCATATCACCTCTTACAATGCTGTGTATATAAATAAACAGCATTGATACAAGCTCATCAAGCACAGATCATTGGATTTCATTATCTATGAATTATAGGCTGTTCGTCTCCTCTCTCACTTCTCAAATGTCTCCTGGAAATCTGGAAAATTTCTGTTTTTCAAAGAAAGCTTTTTTCTAATTCCAATTATCTTTTGATGAACCTGCTGCAATCAGTAAGCCCAACTAAACAGAACATTAAGTAAACCTCTTCACAGTCAATAAGAAATGATTTGTGTGGAAACACTTTGTTGTATCACAACAGAAAGCGGAGTGAGGCTTATGCAAAAGCTTTTGAGCAGAATGTATCATGTCATCAGTTGTATCAGGAGTTTATTTTAGTTTCTTTTAAACATTAAATTCACCTTTTTTAGTTTAGATTGCTGCATTTTTTTTAAATTCCTTGCTCAGTCTGTGTAATCTCCATCTGTTTGTGCTGTTTCCCACATCTACCTCCTCTCTTCTCCCTGTTATTCTCTGGCAAATCCAATGTTATATTGGCAGTGGACGCCAAAATGACTAAACATTGCCAGGGTGTTTTAAAAAAAATATATTACAATGCTAAACAGCCATATAAAATCAGCACAGAGATAACTTAGCACATAATATTTGAAAAAACAAGCATGGCTGGTTTGGTGATGGCTGTGGACATTTAACCACAATGTAGCTTTTACTGTTTGTTGTCTCTCTCTAAACATAAGTCCTCCATATTATTTGATTTTATGTTAAATATTATCAGCAGTGCAACTGATCCGGCAGTTATCTTTTTATTCGTGGCATGAATCCTGTAAGGTGTCTTCTTGTTAACGGGATCAAACCTTGTGAAGTGTTTCTAACAGTGGGAGCAGGAATGTGCACAGCAGTTTCCTTGACAATCTGCTATTTATATTATGAGATAAAAGCTTAACGTGATCAGATATCTTGACTGCAGAGAGGTAACATTAAGCATTTTTTTCTGCACTGAAAGTACAGTCACAACAAAACTATGCAGCTACATTGGACTGTGGCCTGAAATTGACACCAGACAAAAAGGTGAAGGGATCACCAAATTCAATAAGAATCATCTTCTGGAGCTGAAGTAGCGCAAAGCTGCTGTAAATCTAAATCGTTTAAGCTTTTTTTATTGAAGTGAGAGAAAGACAGAAAAGCATACTTAAGGAAACAGGAACATATGTGCTAGTGCAGGCAAGGAAACAGAGGGAGAGAGATATTGGAGCTATTACTCTTCAAGTGGACAGCTTTTAAGAAAGAAGGGGCCTCTGAAGTGCCAGAGAAAATCAAGTTACCCTTGAGATAAAAAGGGATGATGGAGCAATAGATGTGTATAGCGATGTGCTCATATAAGCCTCGGCTGCTCGAAAGATATCATACTGAAATAAACGACATAAGAAAAGCCTGTTAGAGTTGTGTTACATAATCAGCTGAAGATTAAACAAAAATGGTTTTGCAAAATGTAAACACCCTCACCCCAACCCCTCTCTCACACACACACACACACACACACACACACACACACACACACACACACACACACACACACACACACACACACACACACACACACACACACCTCATTAGTACATGTTAGAACCTTAAATAAATCTTTCAACTACCTCTAAGAACTACTTATTTCAAAGTTACAGCTATAGCCACGGCCATTTATATTTCAAAGAGATCCCACAAGGTGATAGCAGCACTGAAGTCAGGTAGTTAACTTATAATTCAGCATTTCTTTTTCCTTTAAAATAGGGGCAGTGTGTTACTCACTCTTTTCCCTACGGGGGATTTGGCGGTGCTCACATAGCGCTGCCCTGTTTTGAAATGCTTGTCACACCTGCTGCCTCCAGGTAGAATTTGCTCTCATAGTCTCAGTTGTGCTTCAGGCAAATACACAAAAGCAACGGCTAACCAAACTAACACCAACATTCACCGTGTGATGCCAGTGAATATACAAAATGTGCACTGTTACACACAGTTGGAGGTGATCAATCTCAGTCCTCCTTGAGGACCGAGATTGAATACTGCAGGTTAGTTAAAGCTAATTAGGGTTTTGCATGACCACAGTGGTAAACAAACAGCATTTGAGGGTAAATGTGTACTGCTGTCCTGATTTCACAAAAGAAATAAAAGAAAACACGGAGGATGTGATGTGCAAATCACTCACAGAGGAAGGACGGAGAATGTATGTCTGAATAGAGAAGTAACAAAGTTCAGCTTCTAACTGCTGGATTGTTTTAAGCAGAAATTGACCCAAATAAAACAAGTCAAATTTCTTCGGTTGTTTCAGGGACCCTGCTGCAATCGCCTGGGGGGGTTCACTATATACCCGAAACCAATAGCAGTAGCAGTAGCCAAGTACTCTGTTGTTCTCTGTAGGCATCGTCTTCACAGAGGAATGTCTAAAGTCATAAAATGAGTTTGTTTAATCATCACCTGTGTTTTGTTCCTCTTCTTCTAAATCTGAGTATCTTTAATAACACTCATCACTTTGCATGACCGTCAGTATAATTTAGTCTAAAATGAAACTAAAAGTGGATAATAAAAGGACATTCATCACATAATGAGATGACACACCTCATTTAAATGATCAAATATGCTAAATGGACAATAATGAGCCATAATAATAATAATAATAAACAAACGTGGCACTTATGGATGATTTTAATGTCTCAACAAAATTGAAAAGCCCACAATCTCACCTAATCAATTATTAATTTAGGCAAGAGGAAAGACAACATCACTAAGAAACTTTAGGTTGATTAAAGCTTTTTTGTTGTTGTTTTTTTATGTTTTTTATTTATAACATCATAAACTGTAACATGGCAAAACAGACAGTTTCTCTGTACTTCAGACGCAGCAAAGTATTTTTTTACAGGCCATTCTCCTCTGCTCTTTTTATAATTTAATTATGACTTGACGTAGACTAGTTTTCAAATCACACACTCCAGTGACTGCTGTTGCCTAGCAACTTGTTGGTTTAAACATTAACCGCAAGGAAATGAATGCATTTCATATATGGGTAAATATTACCCAGTGGCAGTTATAGATATAAATGCCTGTCTTTTTAATTTGGATTCATCTTAACTATTTTGCTATGTGCTACACAACATTATTTTAGGTAAAGTCAAAGACCGGGGGATGTGAATATTATATTAAAACACAGTAATGTGCAATTGAAATATCACCACAATTCTAGTGTTATAGAATATCAGGGTAACGATCCAGAAAGCAACTATTTAAAGTTACCCTCGAGAGTTTTTGACCACTAGTAGAGCTATGAGGCAATATATCTTTTTAATAGTTGGTCCTCATTTTGTTTTAATGCACGTACACAGCAAAGCCACATGGGTGACACCTGTGGCTGGTTTCACACTGTTTTACTAATGGACTGTTGATAGTAGTGACACCTGAAAAGAGTAGTAATGTTCCTATAAAGGCAGGAAAGAGGAGGACTGCAAACAAGCAAACAAGCAAACAAAATGAAAACAATGCAGACTTTTAAATTGGCTTTGCACAAGTTTTATGGGGAAGGAATGTAGTTCTGTTGGGACACACCATACACAAAATTTGTTTTGGTGATAAACCCTGACTTTTAATACACCGTAGCTTCCACGAATGCCATTAAAAAAAAAAAAAAACACAACACAGTGCTCTGTTTGCCTTAGTGGTGCACTTAAATTTGGACAGAAAAGACTATAAAATGTGAAAGTCACTGAAAGCAAATGAAAAGAAGCAAAGACAAGTGGAGGACAAACACCAAAAAATTTAAAATGAATTAAAAAAAAAGAGGAAAGACAGAGATTGAAATGAAAGGCAGGAAAACGACATTGAAAGCAGATTGAGGAGCCATTGTACTGCAGCTTCAGAGAGCAATGAAGGTGAACAGGAACAGAGAAAATGGAGAGAAAGCGGGATATTTTGTAAAAAAGGGGGGGAGGGAGGGAAGAGTAGACAGCGCTTTGAAAGAGAGCAGGTGAATGTGTCGCACTCTTTAATGATGGTGCAGCGTTTTAATTTAGCCGGAAATACACACAAACACACACACACACAAACACACACACACACACACACACACACACACACACACACACACACACACACACACACACACACGTACAATATCACAGATTCTTTTCATTTCTTTCATGTTCCTCTCTGTAACCCTTTGCATGTTCCTTTGTCAATCTGCTTTCATCATCACCCTTGTGCTACATCTTTTGTTAGTATTGTGCATGTCGTTTTCTTGCATTCACGCCAACAGAAACACGCTGGTTTAAAAAATCAATGTGACAGTAGCAAATGTGTCCTGGCTCGGTGTCCCGCGGTGTTACAGCAAATCTGGATGACCTCTGAGGAAAACTCGAACAAATTTAGATGACATTCATTGTTTATTCTCATTGCATGCATGTTTGTGGCTGTGACCTTTTAAGCCAAAAAGCAACATGTCTTGCATGAATTAGTTACTTGACATGGTGCTGATCTTGGTTTTATTGGTAAATGTCAGTATGGAGCAGCTTTTACCTCTTTAGCTGAATACTCTTGGGGCCTGATATACTAAATGTTTGCGTGTGTAAAAACGTGTGCAAACTTGACATCACCCGCAAAAAAAATATGCAAGCTGATCTTCTTACATGGCACACTGAGGCTCGCGTCTTTCAAATGTGCAAGATAATACGCGCTGTCCATTTAGTATGTTTGCCATTATGAATATGCAATATAGGGCGTTTTAATCCCTGTGTGCAAAATACAGGGAGGAGAAAATGCAAATATGTTAATTTAGCACACGCATTGCGATTGACCAAACTCAAAGGTAATTTTGCAAACGGTAACTATGTCTTTATATAATACGTTTGAAGAGCAGGTATTAACCGGCTGCATGACTGCTGTCACTGTGGAGAGGAGGAGACGGAGGCACAACGATAGAATATGCAGAGAACAGGTTTTTTCGCCCTTGTCAAAATTTTTCGAGTGGAATATTCTTTATATATGTTACTAACAGCATTGATTTTGTCACAAATACTCTCCCATATAGTGTTTTTTCTGGCTTGCGAGCTTTCTGCTTGTTCAACTCTCCATTAAGACACGCAAAACTGCTGTCTCCATCCAACCTTTTCATTTACGCAGTTACTCTTAGTAGATCACCAGCAAAGCGCATGCTAACTAAACGCGCAATCTATTGCACTGCACATGCAATTCAGCACCCTTTATTTGGGATCTTAGTAAATCAGACCCTTGGTGTCTTCTTTATGTCCATTTTTTTAGTTTTCTGACTCGCAGAAACCATATTTTATTGTACTTGACACCACGTGTGTGACCACAACACAAAATCATTATCTCTCACCTGGTTGTTAAGACTGCCTCTGTCTACTTACAGCATGTTCAAACCAATTTTGTGTACCAAACCTGCATGCCAGCCTGCAGTCTGGATTGAAAACTTTGCAATAGATTCCCAGAAATACATTTCCGGTGTGATTAAAGCTTCACATGTGATTTACAAACTGTAATCAGATAGCAATTCTGTGCATATGTGGCATGCTACCAACCGTGGAAATATGATTCATGCTTTGTACTTCTGTGAAAACTGTCAAAACCAATGCCACACAATTGTCTTTGGACAGTCAAATTCTTCACTGAAACAGTACAATCATCTGATTTGACAACTCCCTAGAGTATTCAAAACCAACATCCTCCAATTAAAAACAATAATTATGAAGGTTTTTGAGAATGGATAATCTCCCCCCCAAAAAACAAATTTTTCTGTCTGTGTTAAAGTTTCTTTGAGTAAAACACTGAACACTGTTACCTGATCCACCTACACTTCACTGCTTCCACCCTCTGATCCATCTTGTACAATGTGTCTGAATCTGAATCTGAATTCTAGACACAGACACTGGGCATGTCTTGTAATTGTTTACACATGTTGTGTTACCTTAGACGTCTTTTCCGGGCACATTGTCTCACAGCTTGAGAAGAAGCATCTTGGTTAAATGAGAATCTGTGGTGATATATGGTGCAACATCACATATTTCACTGGGAGCAGATGGAAGGAAATGCAACACCCTGCTTGGTGGCAAATGGATGATGCAATCGCTGCATATTTTCTGCTTCATCAAACTGAAGTAGAGCATTTGAATATGCCTGTTGGTGTTAGACAGATCACTCAGAGCTTTGTGCATTCATTCATTTTGGTGTTGTGATGGTTGGAGGCAGGGAAGAATTCTTAACAGGGCTGGCACGTATGCAGATAAACACCTGAAGGCAGTTTTAGATTCTCCAGACAATGGACGGAAATCAACACATCCGCCACCCAGGAAACCTGTATGAACTCAGAGAAAACATGCCAACTCCACACAAAAAGGTACCTTCCTGCTGTGAGGCAATAACATTCAGCCACCATATGGACCACCTAGCTGTATGAACAAATAGAAAGAATAGACTGATGATAATGTGCACATATGAACAGTATAGGGCTGCAAGTAAGGATGATTTTTATTCTTCTGTTGTTGAGATAAAAATAAAGCAGATTTAGATCAACCTTTTAAAGCAGCTTCTTCTGGATGTTCAGTCTGCACCAAAGTTCGATTGTTAGTCTTCACAAGAGTCATCAAACCAGGGATTTTGCATGACTACATGGTATGCATCTTAACTTGGCCACCATGCCCACTTTTGAGCAATGAAATCAAATCTAGGACCATTATTTCCTCAATTAATCTTGTAATGTACACCAGTTAAGATGCATTCTCTGGTTACCTTATTATGAGATAACTGTAGCCTAAAGCCAGGAGCAGATGTCATCAGGTGCTCCTCATCCCTCACTGTGTGTTATGACCCTTTAACCACAACACTCTCCAGTCAACGGGCCAGTACTGGTGGCCAGATCACTCCCCATCTGCTCGTGGCTTCCAGCTTCCTCTCTCTCGCTTGCTCCAAATCCACCTAGAGGCTTGTTCTGCCTCCTCCCCCATCCTACGAGCTGCTTCTATCTTGCTTTTTTTTAATCGAGGCCCAGAGCTCACAACTATTGCTATAGTGATTTGGCTGGGAAGCCTCAACCTGGGACCAACCATGCTATCCCTTCTCCTTGCACTCCTGGACTAATGGCTGTTATTTCCAGGCCCTTTTACGCATGGCCCCCTTCACATCCCTTCTCCCATGGAGCTGTCAATTCAACCAATATTATTTTCTGATCTTTCGGTTGACCACAAAACAATGGCCAATTTCCATCACTGCTTCCCAAAGCATCCTGCACAATATGGACCACCCATTGTACAGTATTTTTTAGTGAATGGAAGAGCTCCTTGAGTGCCAGATTATTGATGCCAACATGCTCTTCTGAAATATTTAGAAGGTCCTTTATACCTGGTGCAGTGAGGTTTTTTTTAATGGACATTGCTGTTGTCTGCTGAATGTTGTGGATTGTTTGGTTGATGTTGATGTGGTGCTTTGCACTTATCTTGTCTGTATGTTTCCTTGCTGTATGCTGGCTGTCTTTGTGTGAAGGTGACATTCAATTTCCCCTCTAAAGGATTAATAAAGTACTTTTTATCTTATCTGATCTTAAAGCCCACGGTGATGTCCTCAAATGTCTTGTTTGTTTTGACAAACAGTCCGCAACTCAAAGATATGTTGTTTATTATCGTAGACATTTGAAAAGCTAGAAGTAGCACATTTGAGAATTTTCTTCTTAAGAAATGACTCTAAATGATTAATGATTATCAAAATAGTTGACAATTAATGTAATAGCTGGCAACTGATCCATTTATCGTCTAATTGTCGCAGCTCTGCTCCCGCTGTGTTTTCTGTGTAGACATGTTGTTAGTCTGAGTTAGTTCTGAGTCTAAACTGCAGCAAAAAACACCCCTGAATATGAATTTCTGATGATATGCAACAAACTAATGAAGCTAATCAATCAATTTGCATGACAATCACCATGTTTAACAATATTATCTTATAAGTGACTGAAAGGATTAATTGCTTATGATGAATCTTGTGTCAGTCAGCTAATAGTTTCTACCCTACTGTAATGAGGTGCATTCAAGCATTTTTACTGTATGTGCATGATAAAACTGGTTCAAAGTCTGAGTATATTTATTTGAGTAGACTGTATTTCTCCTTCTTTCCTTTTTTTCTGTACGCCTCTCATTACGTCATCATTTCCCTCCCTCACGGTGCTCTGCAAACTGTCAACTCCCAGGGAGTGGGTGTGTGACACACTTACATAAAACCAGCATGTTACACAATTTGAATCCTCTGTGTATCAGTGTATGTGTTCATGCATGTTGCCTACATGTGGGCTGTGGGGCTAAAAGTCTTGACAGAACCTAATATAATAGGATACAGCCGATTATAGCACTGCATGTGAGTGTGTGGGTTCATGTGTGTGTGTGTGTGTGTGTGTGGAGGTCTGTGTCTGTTTTTTTTTACTATACACTCCATGCTGTGAAACACAAATCCTCTGCTGGTATTCAGTGTGTATTTATCCGCGCTGCTCTCTTTACTTTACGCCTAAGCACTGTGTAGCCTATTTAACTCTGTATAGAGCGTGAATCCAAATCCTCATATCAAACGGGTTGCTTTTTAATAAACACTGTTAGAGCCGTACAGATTCCCTCTGAGCTGACTAATACACTATCTTCCACTGCATGGGCGAGCAACAGCAGCACAACAATCATCCATCCTGCCCATTCAGGTGTGGGAGAGAGAGAGCAGAGGAGATGTTGAATATGGTGGTGGTTCGGTCTGCTATCTTTTCTTCTGTAATGATGCTCTGGTTTCATGCCTGGCTGACTTTCTCCTTACTTATTGACCTCCCAATCACCTGGTTCCCTATCTTTTATTACCTCGTGTTTCTTTCCTCCCTATGTGCCCACCCTTAAGACTTCCTGGCCTTCTTTGTGTATCACTTCCCAGTTTACTTCCTTCCTAACAATGGCCTACCTGTCCTATCAGGCTAACTTACCTCCCTCTTTTACATTACCTTATCTCTCGCATTCCTTGCTTCCTTTTCTTCTGTGTATATTCACCCACGTCATGTCCATCCTTGCGTTCTCTGCTTCTTGTCGGTCACTACTTTCCGTCTTTTAGGAACCTGGTTATTCAGCTTGCTGTTTATATAATTCTAACAATATCCTGATTTGTGATCCTTTGAGCCAGTACGGACATGTCTTGGAGTCATTTTTGTACCAAGTTAGTGTAGTTATAGCACTAACTTTGGTGTCTGGCAGCCTGGACACTGAACCATTTACCACTCTACTGACTTCGGTTTCGCCATTTGATCTACAGTAATGGAAAATGGGCCACTCGTGAATTTCCTGTATGTAAGAGAAAAAAAGTTTTTAAAAATCCCTGGTGTGTGCCACTTCAGAACAAATTGTACAAGTGATTGTCACTGTACATGAAGCCCGGTGTTGTCTGACTTATTTCCACATGCAGGGCCACTGGGCGAAGTATGGATAATGGATAAAATCAACTATCACATTACATGTAACCATACTGTTGTATATGTTTTTATGGATGAAATAGTAATAAAAGATTGTCTATTTTTGGTAAATCAAGCAAAGCAACAAATCAAGTTGATATTAAGATTATAGGCATACTGACGAAAATCAATCCTGTTTATTAATTAAAATGTCTTATAAAACAATCTTGGACTAATGCCACATATCAATCAATCAATCAATCAATCAATCAATCAATCAATCAATCAATCAATCAATCAATCAATCAGTCAAACTTTATGTGTATAGAACTTTTCATACATTGTGAAACAACACAAATGGCTTTACATAATCAGAACACACAAACAAAACAAAAAAATTAAAAATAGGAACTCAGGAAATGCTATCATAACTCTCAATAATCTGCAATGAAGAAACACGTCACTGTAGAATAAAGGAGACGTTAGGAGTAAAAGAGTAAAAGTAATGAAGTAAAACAGACTTGAAAGGTGAGTTATGAAGAAGAAAAGGATGCAATAGAATTAACAGAATAGTCCAAGTAGTAAAACAGGTTAAAATAGATAATGAAATACAGATAAATGAATAAATACAATTCAACTGAAAGCCAAATTGATAAGGTAGGTCTTAAGTTTAGCTATATAGATATACAACATATAGATTGTCTCACACTGTTATGCCACCCAACCCAACCATATCAGACTTCTTCTTCTCATAAATCTAGACTGAGTTTTCCTTCATTCAGCTTAACCCTATTTTCCTTTTGTGTGCACACATGTTGCTACCTACCTACTGTCTATTCTCTTCTCCCCTTTACTTCTGTCCCCAACCCTTCCTCCCTCTTTAGCTCGGTGATGTAGTATGATGACCCTCTGTGTCTGAGTATGTTGAAGGATTAGTCGCTGTAGCAAAGGTGCAGTGAATCTCACCTGCAGGCCAGTTGTGTCAATACATCATTATCTGTCAGCACGAGCTTAGCAGTGTGTGAGAGAGTGTGTGCTTCTCACTTCTCGTTGGATGTTACTCTCTTTATAATCTTTCACCTTGGGACACCTCTTTATCTCTTTGCAGTTGTTTTAGCCCCCCCCCCCCCTTTGCCCTCTTCATCCTCTTTTCTTTTCTCCACAGCCTGCTTATCTTCAATTTCTTTTCATCCTTCTTTTTTATTATTTTACTCTGTACGTCTCTCTCTCTCCCAAGAGTGTGGTTGTCATCCTTCCTTTTCCCCCGCTTTTCTCTCGTGGTTCCACTCGCTGACACACATCCTGCACACGAAACCACACAAATACAGTATACACGGGAATCTACAGGCACATATGTACACTGTATGTTCTTCCACTTCTGTAATGCACACTCGCTCACACAATCACAGTCAGGGCCCCCTTGTGTAATTCCAGCAACGAGTTATTTTGCCCCAGCCCTGCCGTTACTCACAAGGTATCTGTCATATCACCCCCACGCACCCTCCCCTCTCTTCACATCCATCATCTCACACCCCCGCCTCTCTCGCTCTCCTTCACTCTCTTTCTCTCTCTCTCTCTCTCTCTCTTTGACTCTCACATGCACATGAATCTCACATCCGCCATCTCATCCTCTTTCATTTCATTCCTCTTGCTTCAAAGATTCTCCAGCTCTATCTTTACATCACCACATCACCACCCTCTTTTGCAATCCCTCCTCCTTTGCCCTTTGCCCTTCCTCATCAAGTATACATCCCTCTAATGCATGTGTCTGCATGTCATACTGTCAATATTCAGCTTCAACTGATTGATCATGAGTGATCATTGATTGGTCATTAGAGGCTGTAGCTCTGAAGCATATGTGGCGTCCAATTTTGTTAACAGTGACTGATTTGAAATCAAAAGCCATTCATGTCAGTGTCGTTTGTGTAATGTTTGCCATTTGGAGTCCTAAGGGGGATGGCGACTCATTGATGTGATGAACTGTCATTGGTTGTAGTAGAGGATGGCTTGCTTGGTGAGTTCAGACACTTAAAGACAGATTTTTTAGAAATACAAAAGAAGAAATAAAGAATTGATGAAAGTTGTATTTTTATATAACAGATAAGAGATCATTTGTGAATTTGACTCTATGGTAATGTGCGTCTGCCACTCTGACCCAGACTGAAATATCTCCAAAACTACTGGGTGGATTACCATTTGATATTGTACATTGATTGATGTTCCCCAAAGGATGAATCCTGCTGACTTTGATGATCCTTTGACTTTTCATCTGGCACCATCAGCAGGTCAAGTTTTCACTTATTCAGTGAAATGTCTCAACTTCCATTTGATGTACTGGCCCAAAAATCCGTCTAGACATTGATGGTTCCCAGACGATGAATTTAATGATTTTGGTGATCCCTTGACTTTTCCTCTAGTGCAACCATTAAGTTAACATTTGTGGTTTTGGGTGAAATAATATGTCCAAAACATTGGTTTATAACCAAATAGCTGCAAAATGTGTCAGCTCCATCACCCTGAGCTGTACTTTGTGTTTATTATTAATATGTCCCAATTAAGTTTTTCGGCCCCAGTTTGAGTCCAATATGATACTTTTATTCAAATGTTGATCAAATATGTATTTAAATAATAAGTTATACATACTAAATTATTTTTCACAAGCTTCTTGATCCAAATACTGAAAGATCTGGTTCAAAATAATAATTTTATAATCTTAAATTATGGATATAATATGAATAAAACTTTAACAGGGAAAATGAAACTATACATAAATCCCAAAACAGCTTCTGTCATATCAAATTCACATTACTTTGTCTTCCGGGGAGATTATGCAGAGTATTTTCACAGTTACTTGAGGTAGCCTAAAGTCCAGCAACCACATGCTTTACCAATTTTTCCTCAACTTCTATAGAAAAACATGTGCCTCCACTGCTTTCAGAGGCTCGGTATCATGTGGTGGCTGGTTGGACATGTTTGTTTAAGATTAGATGTATGGATTTCTGAAGAATGCAAAATATTACAGCTTAATCAGAAGGGTTTTCTGCTATATCTATATTTGTCATAGTCCACTGTTAAAAAAGCCATCTCCACTCATCAGGTTGTATTTCAGAACAGAATTTCATTTGCATAATCAATTTGAAATGCTAATTTACTTTAATTTGGTGGCATTTAGCAAAAACACACGTTTTTTGAGTGCTTTGGTATACCAAAGCTTTTATTGTAATGCCTCCAGTTACAGTACATTTCAACCAAAATATGAATAATGGGCCGTGAACATTTCACATTTTTTAATAAGTAATTGAAAAGCAGTTTTATTTCCACAGCAGGGAAAGCTGCAAACAAACAGTGTCATGTCATTAAGAAGCTGTATGTCCTTTAATCATTTTTTTGTTCTAAATTAAAGGGGCGAGCAAATAGCCTCCCTCGTAAAGTGTGTTGGGCAACTGACAGAATACTGTAAACATATCTAAAGGTTACAGGGTTATCAAAATTAATTGGTGTTATGTAGTTTTGCATCAGCATGAATAATGCCTCAAGGAAAGTGTTTATTAGAAATGTAGGTTGCAGTAGTTCCCAGGTCAAATCTTTCATTTGCTGCAATTCATTAAAGTATTCACTACTGTATATTGTAGGCTAATGGTTTTTTTTTTTTAATGCAAGGGAATATACTTTGGAGTCATGCCATTTTTAGGAAAGAAAGGCAACAGCACAGCGTAAAACATACTCTGCACATTGGAGCCGTAACATACAACCGACCTCCCATTTCTCCCAGTCAATGACAGTGACATATCGCTCACACTAACTAGGTTGTGTATATTTACACTCCACCTAACAGTCCTCTTGTATCTGTGGATCCTTTAACCCAGGAAGTAAAAGGGTGATTTATGGACACAGCTTCCTGTGTCCCTCAGCACTGCAGACAGATAGTGAGACTACAGACAGATTGTGTTAGTACCAGCCTACAGAGTGCTACAGCTGCTTCACAGTCTATTTTTACCAGTCATAGATCCTAGCGGTCTGGTACTGTCACATCCTCACATCTAGACTAATGGAGAACACACTGAGAACTGCACTGATGATATTTCACACAGTAAGAAGTATCAACTGTATGCAGAGCGCACACGTAAATAAAAACCTGCTTACAGAGATACATAAACTATGTACCATAAACACTTAATTTGCACTAATCAAACAAAATGTGCATTCACATGTTTCCAGAGTATTTCAATTGTGTGTATTTGCATGCTCATACATACACATAATATCATGGTATGGCTAGGAAAAGAGTCAAAGCTGATTGCAAAGATTGGTACTGATTTATGGACTATTAAATGTATCACAAACTATTTTTTTTATAATCAATTAGTTATTTTATGTTATTTTATGAATTAAATGCTAAAACTATCTGGTTGCAGCTTCTTAAGTGAACATTTTCCGGTTTCTTTAGGCCTCTATGAAAGTAAACTGAATATCTTTGGATTGTTGACTGTTGACACACAAAATGACATTTGTGTCACGTCACTTTGGGAAACTCTTCATGGACCAAACGACTAATCAATTACTCGAGAAAATAAAAGACAGATCAATCAATAATGACAATAATTGTTAGTTGCAGCCCTACCACGCCACCTTTCTTGGTCCAAGTAATATGGTTTATGTTACCGCTCTTTGCT
The DNA here is from genome assembly GCF_963691925.1 of Scomber scombrus. Classification (NCBI taxonomy): domain Eukaryota; kingdom Metazoa; phylum Chordata; class Actinopteri; order Scombriformes; family Scombridae; genus Scomber; species Scomber scombrus. The sequence goes on from NC_084971.1 coordinate 30,416,925, forward strand.
GATGATACTCAGCTCTATCTGTCCTTCCTGCCTGATGGCTTGACTGTCTCAGTGCAGTTATCAGCCTCCCTTCATGATATAAAAAATGGACAATTCCTTCAAATCAGTCTCCTGAACTCCAAGTGATCCCAGCCAGTACTTCCTTTCTGACCGAAATGTTCTACTACTACTACTATCCCATTTCATAAAGAGATTGCCCACACACTCGCAATAAAAAAACATGAGAGGCTACCAGGAAGCAAAAGAATCAGTTTATTTCATATTTTTATTTTGAAAAAAGTGACACAGTGAATAAATGCGATAAAAAGTTTCAGTGAAATGAGTAGTAGGTACTGTGTGATTCTTGAGAAATGAATATCAAACATCGAACTAACAGCAATATCCAGTCAAGCCTAGAGAGTTAAAATAAATAAATGTTTCACATGAGCTACTCAATGAGTTGAGCTCTTAGTTCTAGCCTATTTTGGAGTGTTTTGGATGCTGACTAAGTTGTTGCGTTGTCATCCTGTTTCATTATAGTCACGCAGAGTGAAGAGGAAAATAAAACCAAGGTAAGTCCAATGACTGACTGGAAGTCATGCTGCCAAACTTAAATGGTTTATTTATTTGTGTGCTGGTCATAAAGACCTCACAATGAAGTGGTTGGATTTGAGCATTACTTAAAATTGCTTGGAGCAAGAGGAAGTCGATTGATTAAGGTGGTTCTTATTACCTTTGCTCTTACACTGCCCTCAGCCAAACCTTTATATTTCCAAATTACTTCATCTCTTGAGCTCTGATTGTGAACTCAAAATGTCTGCTGGACACATTTATGCTCACATTGGCACATACTTATTGATTTTTGACAACCCCTCTGAACTTTCCTCTTGAGCTGTCATCAGGCCAGACTTTGGCCAACCTCATTCTGTCCTGAGAGCTCTCTTGTTATTGAGAAGATATGATACATCAGGGTTTCAAGTTTCAGGGTATCCAATGTGGTTCTCAGTGGCCTAAATAAACTGGAATGACAGAACAAATATGGCAAAGTTTGTGAAAACCTTACCAAATTGGTGATGTTTGAATTTAACCTTAAATGATCATTATTGTGATTATCCTCACCCATCCATTTAGTTTGTTTTTCTGTGACCAAGATTTCAAGTATTGACATCATTGATGTATATTTTTGGCTGTTCACATTCACTGAGGGTGAACATGCAAGAGGAAGATTGATGATGGTGGTTCTTATGACCTTTGCTCTTGCACTGCCCTCAGCTAAACCTTTATATTTCCAAATTACTTCAACTCTTGAGCCTTTATTATGAACTCAGAATGTCTTCTGTGCACATTCATGCTCCCAACGGACACACACTTATTGATTTTTGGCAACCCCTGTGAACTTTCCTTTTAAGTCGTCACAGGCTAGACTTCGGCCACCCTCGTGCAACGATTTCTATATTCCGACCGGTATTGACTATCTTATTCTGTCTGGAGAGCTCTCTTGCTATTGAGTGTGTCTCTGATGGTTTTCCATAGGGATGCACTGATCCAATATACTGCATCTGTATCAGCACTGGTATTGGGCCTATCAAGCAGATCTAGCATTTTCCATTATGTGACCGATCCACTGTCTGTCAGTATCATTAAAAAAAATTCTGCATTTCCACTGTCAGCTATAGTACATTCATTTAGTCAAGGCAGTATCAATTGCACATTTTTAGTGGCACAGCACTCCCAGGCCTCATGTTCCTTCAGCTAAAAAACATAACTGCACTGAAGAATATTAGATTTGTGAAAAAGATAGCACTGTTATCACATTGGTACTTATATGGTGTTGGCAGATACCCAAAGTTGAGTTATTAGTTATTGGGAGACAAACAAAGATGGATTGGTTGTTCCCCTGTTTAATTCTAATGTGCATTAAACTTCTAAACATTTCTGATTTACCCAAGATATCACATACACCCACTGAACTCCAAACCATCCAAGTAATACTTCTGCTTAACAGACCTTTGTTGAAAGTGCTACTCACTGTGAAAACTTCATCATACAGGCCAAAAAAACACTTTTATTGCTGTCTATATTGACAGACTTACAGGAGAACTCAGATGGAATAAATGCTGAAATATATTGTGTAGCAGATGATTAAGGTTGATGTGGTCAGATCCACAAACCTGTTTCTATTTTTTCCTCTATATATGTCTTCCAAGTTTTTTGTTTTTTTATTATTATTACATGATTTATTATGTCATTAACCAGGATGCTTCTCTTTCCTCTATGCTTGAATCCCATGTTTAGCTGTCTCTTCCTCCTCTCCACTTTCACTTCAACCCTCCCTCTCTTTTTCCCTCCATCTGTAGTAGACTCAGTAAGTCCAGATGACCATTTGTTCGACCTGTCAGCGCTTTTTCATTTTGAGATGACTTAATCAGTGAAAAGTCTGCCTAAGGCATAGAGAGACGGCCAAGGGGGAGCCACTGGCATTGGAGAGAACCCACACACAAAAGCAGGGCTGTTTACTGGAGGTTAGAAACTGCACTCAGATGCACTAAACCCTTCACATGTTCCACTTGAGTTCTTCCATTGGTCACCAGTAGCAGGTCGTAGGAGGTCTGTGAATCCAGTTCAAAGCACAGTCCAGTCCAATTCCTCAGTAATAAGTGCAGCTGAAGTCTACTCTTTTTCAGCAAACCTCTCTAAATCTCATCTACAGAAAGTTCTACTGAAGTGTATCTTTATTGTGCAATGTTTTTCTTTTCCCAAAGGAAGTGAGTATTGTTTTTGTTGATCAGATAAAGGAAAACCTTTTGATGCCAACATAGAGTTCAATTTGGGAAGCAATACACTGACTAAAAATGATTGAAACCATAAGGAGAGCAAAAGATTGGATCAATGAAATCATCAAGGCTGTTTAAATATCAAGTATAGATATGAAGGTACTCGTATTCTCTTTTGGCCAACCCTGCTGAATGTCCATGTCTATTAGAGACCATGCTCTGTGATTTTTTTGATGGTTATAATGCCACCTGGAACGATGAGTTAAATTACAGAGGAGCAGTTACAGAGAAGCCCATTAAATATTTCATTCCCCACCTCCCACTGCAGTGTTAAGTCCATCTAAATGGAGCTTAAATTGACTTTTCCTCAAGAACTGAAAGTGCAAACACACACATTTACTCACACCTGTCCCAGCCGGAAAAAGAAACAGACAGGCTAAAACAGTGCAGTTGAAAAGTTGAACAGGGAGCTAAATAATTCAACAGGCTTTCCGCCAGTCACCTCGTTCACTGCAGTACTCTGTTATTGTGGAAGTGTGACTGTTTGCCCCCCCCCCGCTAGACTCTGAGCAGGCAGGTGCTTATGCCAGCTTCCTGCTGCGTTTACTGTGTCACTACAACCAGATTTGACAAGACATCTTTTTTCAGACTCCCGCCTTCACACTGTTTCTCCTGCCGGCCTCCTCCATCCATATCCTTGTTTAGTTTCCCTTTCTTTGTCTTCATCTTCACCTTTTTTTCCCCCCTCATCAATCCTTTTCTCTTCCTCACTGAGCTTTTAAAGGGTTCAGTCTTTCCTCTCTCTCTCTACAGTATGGTATAATGTCTGGCTAATGGAATGAATGGTACACGCTCTAGCTCAATTAGTCTGTTAATTACTATTACGATCCAAAAATGTCAAGGGGCTGAGGGAAGTAAGAATTGGTATTACCAATAACAGAAACAAGAGGACTACTTAAGTATGAAGCAATACCAAGGATTTATTTAACAAAGCAGAATAACAAACCAAAAACTCAATAAACAACTAAGCACAGACTTCACTTTAACATAAGGAAGTGGATAGGATAACTTTAACAACACCACTACTAATCTTAACACAAAGAGACAAAGAGTCACAGAGTCACACGCAAGGCACCAACAACTGTACTGCTGGATGGCCCACTGGCACAGACAAAGGGATAGCTGGAGCCTTTATACTGGGGCTGATTGCAAACGGTGCACAGCTGTTGTGATCAGCTGAGGGAGGAGGGCAGTACCTGGCAAGAGAAAGGAAAAGAAACACAACACAGCACCAAACAAAAAGCAAAGACTATGGCACGTCACATTATGGCGCTTTTCCATTATACAATTCTAGCACTACTCGACTCGACTCGACTCTACTCGGTTTGGTAGCAGGGATGTTGTTTTCCATTACTTCATAGTACCTCCTCAACATGGGCGGGGTCGTCATAGCTTGGCTGCTCTCGTCTACCACCACACACAGGAACGTTTGCACCTCGTCGAAGGACCACAGTGTAGTTTTGCGCATAGGACCCATGTAAACTCTTCTGTGGGACTCAAGACTCTTCCAGTGATGAAACTCTCTGAACAATCAGTGGCCGGCAGTCTGTTGACGTCACATTGTAGTATCGGCTCGGCTCGCTTGGAACCTCGCCAGAGCAGGTACTAAAAAAGTACTAGGTACCAGATACTATCCCTAGTGGAAAAGCAAAAAAACCCTTAGTAGATTCGAGTCGAGTCGAGCCGAGTAGTCCTAGAACTGTATAATGGAAAAGCCCCATTACAGATGCCATAGACAAGACAGTTGTTTGAATTCATCTTAAAAAGCAGTTTGAGGCTATATTATATAGTTTTTTACATACATGTCTTGTTACTGTTAATTTGCACAGTACAAATTATTTATATGTGGTTTTCACAATGTATGTCTGTTTGGAAGTTTTGTGTTTATAGCAACAGCAACATCAGCTTGTTTGGAATAAATGGATGGAGAACTGTGTGGTTAACATGGTGAAATGTGAGCAGTGAAAGTCGGCATGGTTGCAGTGCAACAAGAAAACAACACATCATATAAAACAACTTCATAAATGTCACAATGATGGTCAAACTTTGATATCTGGGAGTTCAAAAACAGCAGTAACAACAGTAACTTCATATATATATATATATAAATAAAAATGTTCCAGGCCAAACAAGAACAAACTTTTGAAACAGACATTTGCAAAGGAATTTGTTGATGATATAACATCATTGAAGAAAATGATTCAACACCCTGAACTGTGATAATGGGTATTTTTGTTTATGTGTTTTTATTCTTATTGAAAGTGCAGATTAATGATAGCTTTGTGATCGAAGGAGCAACACAGGGTTGGAATTTGTAGGTGGAATCCAATTATATGCAACACAGTGTTAACTAGCAGCTTTATCAAGGCTACGTGTCATACAGATGCAGTCAGCTCAGTCAGATTCATGTCGGTAAAGGTTAGGACACACATGGGATGCAGAGGAGGTTAATAACAGAGGGCAAGAGAGCGGGTGGGTGGTGATAACTGTGGAGATGATTAAACTGGAGAAGGACTACTAGTTTGTAGATAACAGATTGCATTGTTGTTTATTTTTGTATGATCTGTATTTGTTTAGCGACTGGTCAGGTCTTCTATCCAAGTATGTATAGATTAAATACTAATTTAAATACACAATACTATACATATAAACCAAACATATAAGTATACCAAGTGGCATCTACCGTAACTTAAAGCTGAAGCTGATGCAAAAGTACCTTTAAGTGCCACCAATGGCTGCAATGATGGCTCCAAATTGGCTCCCATTCTAAAATGTCAACTTCTCTCTAAAAATACTAAGTTGATGACTTTTTTCAATGAGTCAATCGCTTCATTCCGGCTTTCTAATAAGTGTGCTGGTGGTCATTTTGGATATTATTGCTTCGTTATTAAGATTTGAAGACTTGTAGTAGCTTTGATGCCTGCTGTTTGGGCGGTGATTGACAGCTGTGATTGACAGTTTGCTGCTCTCTTTGGCTCTGGGATTTGCACTGAGTCAGAGAATTGTCACAATATTTTGGCAAGTGTAACATGATACTTGCCCTGTTAGCACAATTGAGCTAAAATAGTTCACGTCAGTCCAAGTGTGACAGTTTGATGTTTCTAGTAAGCTAGCTAGCTTCATTTGTTCCGATGATAGCGCCAACCACAAACCAGCAACTCTGGGCTCCAAACAGGCTTCAATGCAAACCAATGTGTTATGTCAATTCCTGCTACATTTATTTACAGTTTACTTGTACTCAGACACACATCCACAAACTCTGGGATTCCACTATCTAACCTGAATGACTCTTAATTATGAGCCATCAATAATTTCCCGGTTGCTAACACATGGCTGTAATATACTGTACCATATACCTCTACAAAGTTATAGGCAACTGCTCACTGTGAAAGAGCATAGACAGTGAGCATGACTAATGCTACTGCAGTAATATAATCATCTCTAATGCTTGCATATGTGCCATATAAAGGAGTCATTACTGCAAAATGACGTCCAACAAGATGACGTAGATCCTGTGCCTCTGCATCCTGCATCACCCTGTTGGGCTTCATTTAGCAATAATAACGCGATTGCTGTACATTATCCCACTTATTACACTGCTATTTACCCATTAAATCAATCATTTGAAACAAAATATTGATTCAAAAACTATTTTATTGATTAATAAATGATTTAATGGCGTCCCCTAAAAAAAAAAAGTCCATTAGATTCAACCTAAACGCTATAGCCTTCTTAAGCCTAATTGTCGATATAATTAATAATATAATTAATATATAATATAATTAAACTGAACATTTTCATTGAATCTGAGGTGGGACAAGGTGAATGGGATTTCTTCGGGAATACTGATGTTAACGTTTCTGTTATGTCTGTATATGTTTCCTTCTTGGCAGGAGTTTTCAATTGACACATCTGGAAACACAGCTGTTATAAATGTTATAATTGTCGACAATATTACTATTATCACTCCTGCTTACCGCTTAAGTTATTATGTAGCCATAGGCAACTAGGAGACGTGCTCACAAGATATGGAGGTCAGGATGTTGCTCTACTTGTCCAGAGTCCAGCAGGTTTTTCTATATGTCTTTCTGCAGATTGATGGACGCGGTCCTCCAGAGTCTATGATCAGAACTGCATCCATAGCAACGGTGTGTTGTTCACGGCAGCAGTCTGCTATTCAGAAATAACAAGCTGTAAAATGCCATAATTGGCATCAATCAGAATCAAGTATTCAATAAAGCTGTGTAATAAGGAAGTATAATAGATCACTTGTCCCTGATTCTTAGTGTTGTATTAGATGACATGTTTCTATGTTTTTAGGGGTGGGTGTGTTATTGTGTGTGTGTGTGTGTGTGTGTGTGTGTGTGTGTGTGTGTGTGTGTGTGTGTGTGTGTGTGTGTGTGTGTGTGTGTGTGTGTGTGTGTGTGTGTGTGTGTGTGTGTACTAGGTATTCCTAATGTTGTGGGGACTTAAATCTGTTCACACAGTTATGTTATGGGGACTCGCCTGTCTTATGGGGACAAAAAGCAAGTCCCCTTAAGGTAAATGATTTATTTTAGGGTTAAGACTTGATTTAAAGTTAAAATAAGTTTAGGGTTATGTTAAGTTTAGGATAAGGGTTAAGATTAGGCATGTAGTGGTTATGGTTACGGTTAGGATAAGTGTCCAGTAAATGAATGTAAGTCAATGTAATGTCCCCTGAAGTGATGGAAACATGGTGTGCGTGTGTGTGTGTGTGTGTGTGTGTGTGTGTGAGCAATCCTAACCGTGTTATGATGAATTTGTTTTCAGCTCATGATGGGCCTTATGTGTCTGTGTGCGTGTTTGCTGGAGACTTGGGTTAAAGGGCGATAAGGAAAGTTGCAGCAAAGCAGTATGTGTTTTGTGAGCAGTGTGGCGTGCCAAATTGGATTCCAGTGTTTGAGTCTTTCTCTGTGTGTTGTCCACAAGCCTACTGTCAAGGTTTAAAGAGGTGCATCTCATGAACAGAGATAGTTTGTGTGTGTATTTGAGAGAGAGAGAGAGAGAGAGAGAGAGAGGGAGAGCAAGAGAGAGAGATCAAAGAAGAAACAAAGATTTACAGAAAGAGGCAACAATTGAATTTGAAGAGTTGGCAACAATAAATGTAATGGCTGCTTGTCTTGGTGTATGATTCATAAAAAATGCAAAGTTGAAAAGACATAATATTGATTTTTACTCTTGTTGCAGACTGCTTTTAAAACAAGACACCTGGCCAAACTACTTCGCAGAGCTATATAGACATTGGCTGGGTAAATGATAAATAAACACAGTTATGAGCGGTAATGTAATGATATAATAATCTATCATATGGGATCATAATGTGTGCCGGTGTCTGCAAATATATTTGGTCTTGCAGGCCACTGTGAATTAATGTGTATAAAAGGAAAACATCGGATGGATCTAAGAAATGAAGGGACAAACATTGGCAGAGCAAAAGAGAGAGTGTTGGGATCTCCAGTGCATTTTATTTGGCATACTCAAGTAAAGTCAAGTTAGCTTTATTTGTATAGCTCAGTATCACAAATCTCTTTACAATCTGTAAATCTGTATGTAGTTTTAGTCGAGATATGAATCCTCTGCAGGCTTAAATGACATCATTTGTAGAGCTAAACCTCCATGAGTCAAGCTGAACAGCTTTGTTAGTGGTTCAATGCTTTCTCCCACAAACGATATTTATAAACTAGTCATTGGTTTTACCAAATATGATTCTGAGGAAATACAATTGCTATTTTGATTAGATTTAATTTATTTTTTTTCACAGCCCAGGAAGTGTACCATGGTTATAAAAAAAAAAAAGTCGTAGGGAGGAGGTGAAGATGGATGGTTGGGAGAACAAAGCACACAACTTGCATCCTGCTTCCCACATGTTGTTGTGTTTAGGCTGCTGAAACACTTTCTTAAAGTGTGAGGAAGAGGAAGTCAGCACTAATTTGATGCAGGCATAAGAGGCAAATCATATTTAAACAAGGTTATGATATTTCCTTAACCTCCCCCACCTATAAAAATAATATATGTTATGCATACAGTACTGTGCAAAAGCTTTAGACACTATATTATAAAGTGTATATTGTATTTACAAATTAACATAATGCAACAATACAACGACCCCAAACATCCAGACAGAGAGAAAAAAGAACGTTCTTCATCAACAAGAAGTAAGCAGTGATGTAGCAGATGGTAGGGCCCCAACAGAGCCCCGATCTCGACATCGTACAGTCAATCTGGGATTACACGAACAGACAGAAGCAACTAAGAGCCTAAATCCGCAGATGAGCCGTGGCAAGTTTTCCAAGATGCTCGGAACAACCGACCTGCCAAGTACCTTTTTATAACTGTGCCTGTACCCAAGAGAGCTGCTGCTGTTTTAAAAGTAAAGCCTAGTCACACCGAATATTGATTTGATTTAGGTTTCCTCTCTATACTGATGAAAAAGAAAATGTTCTTGGAATTATTTTTGCAAGCAAACTCACTTTATTTTTAGTGCCTAAAGCTTTTGCACAGCACTATATACAAAACAATACAAAATAATAATGCTTAGTAGCCAGGAGTGGATATAGTAGGGAAAACAAATTAAATACTGGTAGTGTGATAGTGAACATTTTGTATTGGCAGTAAACAGTTGGAAGATAAACAAAACAACAAACCCCCCCCCAAAAAAAACAGGATTTTGTTTGTACCTAACAGCCCGTCTGGGGTTTAAACATTGTCTATTTAACCCTCCTGTCGTCCTCCCGGGTCAAATTGACCCCGTCTGTTTTGACTGTTCCTTCTTTCCTTCCTCCCTCCCTCCTTCTTCCCTTACCTCCCTCCTTCCTTCGTTTCCTTCCTCCCTTCCTTCCTTCCATATGTCCTTCCTCCCTCCTTCTCTCTTTCTTTCCTCCCCCCTACCTTCCTCCCTTCCTTCTTTCCTCAGTCCTTCTTTCCTTCCTTCCTCCCTTCCTTTCTCCCTCCCTCCCTCCCTCCCTCCCTACTTTCCTTCCTTCTTTCTTTCCATCTTTCCATCCTCCCTTCCTTCCTTCCTTCCTTCCTTCCTTCCTTCTTCTTCCCTTCCTACCTTCTTCCCCCCGTCCTTCCTTCCTTCTTCCTCCCTTCCTTCCTTGACTCGAGGACAACAGGAGGGTTAAATAATTTGGTGCTTTAGAGTTGGTGTTGCAGGTGTTAATGGATGCTGTTACACATGTGCTGTATTTATAATTATGCTCCATCTGTTGTTCATTCTTATACATTAATACTTGTGATATTTAGGCAAACTACCAACACGGCAATACAACCATTTGTATTTACCACCATGGACTTAACCATATATCAATGGCATGGTTCAAGTTGCCCAACTTTAACAATTACTCATACAATAAACTGAATTATTTGCTAATTGTGTGCACTTATACCCAGTTATACAGTATATAGTTTCTAGTTATACAGTACAGTATCTAGTTTTAAGACCTTTATTATTTTAGTTTTGTGTTTTACTTGGGAGTATTCCCAAATAAAGTTTGGTTTAATCAGTACAGAAGCCTCAGGGCCAAGGTGTAATCCAACATATGAGTACTGGTTGTTTTCTTAGTCTCTTGTTTTCTTGCATATATTACAATAAAGCTGCCATAATAGTCTTCTTGAATGACCCAGGGTACCAGTCGTGGAAGAAGTATTCAGAAGTAGACTTACTACAACAACAAATTGTACTTATGTTGTAGTACAAAAATATGATCAGATAAATCTACTTAAAGTATTTGTTATACAGAGAGTTGGCCCCTGTGAGTGTTGTATATTATGAACTTACTTGTGTTTAATATACAAAGTAAATGGTAACTAAAGTTGTCAAATGGAGTAACATTAATTTAGTACATTGATTTATTTTGAACTGTAGTGGAGCACAATATAACATAGCATATAATGGAAGTATTTAATAAAGTGCAAGTAAAAATTGTACTTACGGTATTTAAAGTTAATGTATTTAGTTATATTCCACCTAAAGAGGGCAATAGATGAAGGAAGGGGGAGTCAGTAGAGGTCTGAACGCTACCTTTTGTAGCAGCCCCCTCCAAACTGTTTAATCTGGCCATGGATAGAAAGATAGATAACGGCTACTTTGAAGCTAAAATAGACAAATACACACATGTGAGCACACACACCAACCCCACACATACACAGTGCTGCCAACTGCAGACTCATCAACACCCACAGAGTTGGCATACCTGCACACATGCATGTACACATTCACATACAAAACAGTAAGCACCCCCTCGGTCAACAGAGCAGTACAAACTCTTCTGAGCGAGTCATTGAAGCCCTTACTGGTAGAACTGACTTCCTGTGAACAGTTGCACAAGCTCTGAGGCCATCACACATACCTCTGTTGTGAAGGAAATGTTGCTGAGGTAGAGACGGCACAGAAGTGTTTACGTAAAGTTGATTTGTTCTCAGCATAGCCACTGGAGCCAAACAACTACTTAGTCTTCAGCAGCGTCCCCACTGTTTGAATCTGTATTTGATCTGTGGATAGTTTATGGATGGAAGCCAGCTGGCTCTTGTGAAATCGAGAATAGAGACTTACTGTCGTTAGCTGATGAAAGAGTTACGACCCACGACAGATATTTTAACCTACAGTCATAAACCTGCAGCTGAATGCAGAATATGTGTTTGAAAGAAGAACATTAGGTTGTTATCATATAAGTTAGGCTGGTTTACAGACATGCCGTTTGTATTTCAGACTGTAGACATTTCAGGGTGTATAAAAAGCATTCAAATCTATTTTGTCAGCGACAATAATAAAAAAGCTGTGAGCAGGATGTTGAAATTCTGGTTGCTCCTGCTGTGAAATTCCTCAGCGGAAGAATCACAAAGGACTTCGGTCCCATCTTGGAAAAACTGCCAATTTTAACGAGTCATTTAGTCTTTTCTGTTTTGAAAGGTTAAGTTTTTACAGAGTCAAGATTCATGTTAACATCTAACCAATGTAAAATGCAGAGGGTGTCAGTTTCCTCAACAATGGTATAACTCTCTTTTCCCCCCTTTTTTTAAATCATAACTCTAGAGATGGACGATAGACTTCCTGTTGTAATTATACGATGTTGAGTCCTTCTGTCCCATTAAGACACTGTGCCACTTTGAAGGCTGCATCCTTCAATGCTTACTATTAACATACGTTGGTCATGTTAGTTTTGGGGAGAACACTTGTGACTAGATAGCGGATTATCTCATTTACTGTATTATAGTAGTAGAGCAGTAGCCATTACTAGCACTGTTCTAGCTTTTGAACCAATCACTCAACCACCCATTATCCAGTCTCCCAGACTCTCCATCACTTCACTCCTCAGGCTCAAACCAAGTATTGATCTGACCTCCAGCCTCATCGTAACTTCTAATAAGGATTTTAAGCATCCAGTTAAGCATTTTATGTTTAACAGGAATCAGTTGATGTTTTGTTAATGAGCACTTTAATGAGAATCAGTTGATTTGCAGTTTTTGTTTTGTCTGTTTTTTTCCTCAGTAAGAATAAAATATTCCAGATTCAGTGTATGAGCTGTCTGAAAAAGAACATACTAATAAGCAATCATTATGATATATCACTATCTCATTGACACTTGTTTATTAGTTGAACTGTGCTTTAATTAGTTGATTTGACTGCACACGCATAATGACTTCCTCAGTGCCCAGAACATGTGTTTTAATATGCCTCCAACACTATTTGTACAGTATTACAACCATCATTTGGTTCGGATAATTAATAGTTTCACATACAAGTCTATAAGAGATAAATCAGGTGTCAGGAATCACTGCGTATTCACACTACTGGGAGAGCAAATCAGGTTGGAAAAACAACAAATTAAGTTGAAATATCTGATTTGGATTTTCACAGCTCTTTGCCAGTCTGTCTGTGTATCGTTGAATACAGAGTTGATGTGGAAATGCTGCAGTCAAAACACCAGGTAAAACATCTTTATACAGAGTTTATGGGAATGTAGATGCCTTGCTCCAACTTTGGAAACCCTGCAGGGATTTGAACCCCTAACTGTTAAAACTACACCGTAGCTGCACTTCTTCGGCGGCTTTAAAATCAATTTCTGAATCGGGCAAGTGTGCACGTTTGGTGCGAACGATGATAAGCGCTCGTTTGTCAGTGTTTGTTTCTCTGTGGGAAAGTCGATGAGCAAATGGCTTGTATTGTTAGCTGAAGGAAATGTCAATGGGGGATAGTGGGAGCAGCACTGGGCTCTACTGGGCCCACTAGAGCCTTTCATCTAAGTTAGCCAACATCATTAAGAGCCTGCCATGTTTACTTTTTGGTGTCTGCAGTTAGATATGTGTGCTCGTCCCTGTCTGGGAGCGTGGTACAGTGTTTATGAGTGTGTACAAATACCTGCGTGAGTGTGTTAATGCTCATATGTCTACTCATCTGTGTGTTACAGTTTCTCTAGGTTATGGTCTTGATGAGTTTGTGTATGGTGATATTTTGATCTTTGTGTATATACTGTATGTGTGTCTAAATGCCTCTGTATAAGTGAGCCTACAGGCCATTAAGCCCTCAGCACAGTCTGGAGCTTGCTAATGAGGTCTGTGTCACATCAAAGCACCAAAGTTGTTAGCTTTCAACACCGGCCAAAAGTGTGTGTTAGTATGTGTGTGTGTGTGGCTCGGTTTATCCGTGGCCATTCCTTTGCATTTCCTGCTTAAAGTACAGCAAATCAATGCCCCACACAGGTAGCTAGGTACCAGCCTCAGATAGGGGAGACCAGGGTAGGTTGTCACACTTTTCACTCGTGAGAATTGCTACTCATCAAAACATATTTCAATAATCATTCCTACATTAAATGGAAGCTTAAGGTCTTGGCTTGAAATGGGTATCACGATCACTTTTACAACTTATTGTTCAAAGACACTGTGACAACAAACCCCATCACTGTATTGGTCGTCACACGCTATGGAGTTGGTTGTCCCTATAGCTATCAATGGGGTTTCAGTAAAAAATAATGTAATGTAAAATAAAAAAATGTTTTAGTTTTTTAAGGTAGAAACACCAAATAACCTCTATAACAGTACTCATCAATGCCCAATGTGTTTAAACCATGAATTTGAACCATGTGATTATTTGTTTGAATTAGCCTCTGTAATGAGAAGTAAAATGAAGGAATTTACAGTGCTAAAAAAAAATCTAGCCTTTATTAAAACAATTGTTTCATAACATTTCAGTGTATGGACTGGACCTGTTTAAATATTTTAAGCTAACTACCACATGGCTTTAGCTTGCTAGTTAAAAATGGACCGAATATTGCCTTTGGCTTTTTTAACAAGTGTTTGATTCTTAAATGACAAATAACCTACAAGCTTTTAATCCAAAAACAACACCAACATGAAAAATTACTCTGAACCTTGAAATTACAAAATAACTCCTCACCTCAATGTTTTGTGTTTTCCACCATTGCAATGGTGTAATAAATGACCATTGCAAAATGAGCAGGATGTTAGGCTAACTATCTGATATCAACATCATGTCACAAATACTTTTACTATGAACGTTCTGCTGTGTAATCTTATTCCCCAAAAGTTATTGAGTCACTGATGTGTTGTGATGTGTCCAACGGTGAGGTTTTTAGTCCCCAAATAGAGACGCTATGATATTATGTATAGAAAAGACTTCATGTTGAGATGATGTAGCTCATAACTGAAGCAGGGAAAAAGAAAAGAAAAGAAAACAGAGCTAATGCAGCACTTGATGTAACAGACGGTTGCATTTAAGATGTACAGAAACAAAGATAGAAATATGGAAATGTGGTTGTGAGTGGGAAGGACAAGGGAGGGACGTTCATGTGCAGAAAATCAAACTCGTCGAGAAGAACATCCAGAAAACAAAGAAGCTGCTTTACTGTGACAATAACAGCACAGAAATCAGACAAAAGAACAACATGGGATCTAACGGAGGACTCCCACTGAACATATATCAAAACAAGTTAGTTGAAAGAGGAAAATTCACAATCAGTTTACCAGTTATTGGATCAGTGATTGAGTCCGTGGAAACTGTTTAATAGCTTCTGGCTCTGGAGGATCTTTGCCAAATCATAATCCATAAACCTATATTACAAACTGAGGGTGTTTAGTTTGAAAGACATTCTCATTTACCAGACAGTGAAGGTCTAACAAAGTCAATTGTTTTTATGGTAAGTGTAGGATCCAGAATTTAAAGAGCTTGACTGACTAGGGATTAAAGTCAACTTGCCATCTGTTGGCCACTGGTCTTCACTTTTTGAAACTAGCCTTTTAAAAGTCCCCTAATCCAATGAAAATGAAATACCAGATACTGGAAATCTGTTTTTATTAACTATTGCAGCTTGATATTATAGCTGTGTAATGCACATTGGAATATTGCTTTAGTTAGAGGCACCTTTCATGACATAGTGTTGATTAGATGTGTCCAAGTTGCACCATTCTGGTTAGAAATGCCTTTAAACATCATCTCAGGTCAGTGACACTTTTAGAGCATTAGGAAAGCATTGAGATGACTTTGCAAATAGGACAAAATGGTGTAAAGAAAAATCTGTGGCGGCTCAGGAGAAAGACTGAGTCACTAATCACAGTGTTGGCGGTTTGATTCACGGCTCCATGGGCAAAGCACTGAAGTCCAAATTACTCCTGGCGATTAGGCCAGCACCTTGGCCTAATGGCCTGCTGCCATTGGTGTGTGAGTAAGTGTGTACCAAAGAATTAGTTGTTGATATGAAGCTAAATGTAAAATTCCCAGCGTGACTTTAATAATATCTCTCAAACTACAGAACCTCCAGCATTGATTTTTCTCAAGGCAAGAAATACGTCAGTGACAGACATGCCCCCCCACCCTCCGTCCCAGCCAAAGCACACCAATACAAATGGACGCATGCCAATACACACTAACACAATAAAACACTTTCACCAGAGCTTTGGCCTGCACGTAGGCCTATATTGTTGCAAAGTTTTGAATATGTTTATGACACACTAAGCAAATGAACTAAGTCTTTTTGAGCATTGCTGAGAAGTTGTGTCTGTATAAGTGTGTGTGTGTTTGTGTGTGTGTGTGTGTGTGTGTGTGTGTGTGTTTGTGTGTGTGTGTGTGTGTGTGCAGTACACATACTGTACCTTCTATGCATTAGCTTGATTGGTGCTCAAAATATAATAAATCAAGAATATGTGATGCAAACTCAATCTCTCTTTTTATTTTTTAAAGAAATAATTCACTGTACAGACTTCTGTGTGTGTGTGTGTGTGTGTGTGTGTGTGTGTGTGTGTGTGTGTGTGTGTGTGTGTGCATGTGTGTGTCACGAACCTTCTCGTACACACAGCACAGTGATATACGACCTGGCTCCTGACATGTGATCAGTAAAGGTCAATACGTGCCTGACACATGTCATTAATCACACATATACGCCACTCAGAGTTAACGGCACCGTATAGGAGATGGCTGGGATATTTTATTGCCTCTTAGCTGAGTACCAACACAACACATCTAAGGGAGAAAATTAGCTTTGTTGTCCACAGAGCACAGCCAGTAAATCCACGGTTTATTAGGGGGAGAGAAAAAAAAACTCATACTTAAGTGTCATGCTTTGGAATACAAATAATCAATTTACTGTGCAAGTCTTCTTCATAATACCCTAAAATTGAAAAAAAAAAAAAGTGTGAAAGCGAGTCTATGCAAATTTTGAATGTAGAAAAACCCAATATTTTAGATCAACATAATATACTTGTTTATTTTTTCAGAATTATTGAAACTGGGAGTTAACACATTGTGTGTTATGAGGAGAAATGTTTGCTTTTCCTGCTTGTGGTCCCATTCTGCTAATAAGGATTGTCTGATATTGTCTGATATGAACAGTATTAAGTGTTTTAATGTCAGATATCTATGCTAAACACATCTATGCCAAAGATACAACACTTGAGATCAAAAGTCAAAGTTTCTCCTGCATTTTTGAACTTTTTTTATCTACCACCACCATAAATAGCTGTCTGTTCCATAGCTTTTGTTGCTAAGGTGGTTGCTAAGGTTTGTTATTTGCATTGCTCACTCGCATATTTTAGATCAGATTTCAGCTCAGACAAGTTCGGATGTATTTCAGAAGTTGTCAGTTGACACAGAAGTAAAGAACAAGAAAAAGTAGTGACATTACATAGTAATAAGAGCGGCCGGCCAATCAGAACAGAGTGGGCTTCTCAGGAGGAGGGGGGAGGCCTTAAAAAGATAAGAGCTAAAACAGCTTGTTTTACACAGAGGCTAAACTGAGGGGCTACATAAAGTGTCACTTAAAGATAAATGAAGATTTTTTTTAATGGTAAATGACACAAAGGTATGCCAGTGGAGCCCCAGATTAAAACTAATTAGACCTGTATATGTGCTTTTTTTTAAGTGCAAAGGCTTGCTGGTGGGAAAAAAAACTTTGTCCCTCCTCTGTAATGAAACATGATTTATTTGACTGCTCATGCCGTTCTATTGTCCCAGTGAAAGCAGGGCTATTATGCAACAGCAAGATTTCCTAACATGGATCATTAGTTCAGGTTTAACAAGGCGGCAGTCATGCAAGTAGACCATGATGCTCTTCAAAATGAGTTATTAGTTTTACAGGTCAGCTGCTTTAGCGGTAATGTTGACATGTGTGTCTTGTCTTCCTCTGTAGAGTTTAAATTGATGCTTTTACGCTGCCTTTGCCTTTTAGGGATCCGTTCATATTTGCTTTGAATAAACAAGTAGCAAAGAAGATGCAATTACACTGTATGAAAATTCCTCCTCCTTTTCCTTGAACTATATTAAAATATATTCTACCAACGCAGCATGGATTTGACAGCATGTTTGTATTGCTCTTCATTTTGTTTTTTTATGCTTCTAAGGCTGAAATCATGGTCATTATATTTCAGCCTGTGTGTATATTATCTTTGGCAGATTAATGGGAGCCATGCCCCATCATACATTATGTCTTTACCTCAGGGTTAATGATCAGGGAATGTGATCATTAACATTTGACTGACCATTAAGATTCTTGTGCTGTAGGCTCACTGCTGCTGAAAAATATAGCTTTTTGTTCCCAGAGATAGCAATTTAGTTAAGATGAACACTTCTGGTAATGCAGTACATGGATGTGTGACACCCGCGGATGAAAATGTAATCCCACTTGAACTTTGTGCCTTCTTCCTACCTTACTCTGATCTCATTTCCACTGGATTATCACTTCAATGAACTGATTTTAACTTTACTTTTTATTATATTTTTTTATTCCAGTGGTGACTGGCAAAGACTGGAAGATGTTTAAACTTGATAAAATTGCACTGACCCACCCACCATGAGGGATATGATCATTTATTTTGCTTAAATTTGACACATTACAGGACATTCAAAGCCTTTTTTTTGGTCTTTTCAGCTATGGCTGTTTGAATCAGTGTTAGGGAGATTGCAAAACCAATATGGTGGTTGAAATTGAATCTGCAAATTTCACATATTACCACTTATTTTTTGCAAACAGTCCTGTCTGAGCTTCAAGATAAACAACTGTGGTTTAAATAACCCTTTAATGTAGTTTGTTTTTTCTGTTTTCAACCTAGTTTAGTCCGGTAGGGAAGTTAAAAATGCATCAAAATGTTTTCTAAACATAAGCAAAATTTAAGATTTCTCTTTCAGATTGCAATATTTACTAAAGAAAAAGGGGTGTTTGTATATTTGCATAATCTGCTGTTCCTTAGCAAGAGCTCTGGGGTGCAGGTACCAGAAAGCCATGGCAGTATATACTGTTGTGCACTGTCAGGGACACTTTGTTATGTCACACTTATATGTGCCATTCAGTTTGTGAGGACAAAGGTAGAAATATGCAAAACAACAACAAAAAAACACCAAACAGATAAAAAAGAGTAGCCAACCATGGAGCCTTGACATTCATATATATAACAATATATACTGTATCAATAGTCCAGAGCCAAGCAATGCTCTGAACAATTTCACAGCAACGTAGCTTGTTAAATTCCCTCTGTGTCTAAAAAGCACAAAAAACTTCTCAACAAAAGCACAGAAGTTGGAAACTTCTGGACATATTCATGATGCAAAACTTTACTTGCTTTCACCAAAAACAGCTGCAAACACAGCAGTGAAGTCAAAGCAGAGTATAGCTGCAGACAGTAAACAGCAGCAGCTTGTCCCAGCCGCCCTAATGAGCAGTAATTTGTCAACGACTTCTGCACTTTGCATTTTTAATAGAAATGGGTGCCGAGATTGGACTTTTATTACTCTAGCTTTATTGTCCCATATAAATCAGTCAGATCTTTCTTTCTGATTGTTTGGTGCAATGCATTTCTTTGTTTCTGTATCATATGTCCGTTGGCTTGGCAACATGATGTCATCAACAGCTATGACTTCA
Source organism: Scomber scombrus (assembly GCF_963691925.1). Taxonomy (NCBI): domain Eukaryota; kingdom Metazoa; phylum Chordata; class Actinopteri; order Scombriformes; family Scombridae; genus Scomber; species Scomber scombrus. The sequence goes on from NC_084971.1 coordinate 30,436,123, forward strand.
TGTTTATACCTTTTTAGTTTCTTCTTTCGTATAAGCTGGTGTGAACTCAAAGTAGACTATAACTAATAAGCAACATTGTACTCTTTTCCTTTCTTGCTTTGACTAACCGCTATCACCCCAACTGACATAATTTACCAAAAATGTAACACTGCTTCCTCTCACTCATAAGTCAAATTGAAAATCATATATTTTTGTTAAAGTGTCCCTTATGTCTTTAGATGTTATCTTATGTTCATCAGATTGTGATATTTTCTTCAGTATCAAAGTAATCCAGGTGATATTTGTCTGAACAGTTCAAATAGAAACATCTAGCAGCCAAAGCAGTACAACTGCTCCAGATTAGTTAGCCGGTTTTTGGATAAAGTTTGACCAATTCTCCACAGATGTTATTTACTCTGACATACTGATATTTAATGCTGGCAGCGTTCACAAATTGACAAGAGAGAAAGTTGAGGAGCTGAAGTTGGGGACCGTCTGAGCCATTTGGCGGCTTCTCTGATTTTTTTGCGATAGCTTTTTTCCCCCTAATAAACTGACCTAACATTCATACAATTTACATTCTGAGCCTCCTCTCAGTATATACACTATCTCCAGTTGTTATTAAGACAATTATGACGTATGGCCCAATGCAATTTTGACTGTTCTAGTTAGCCTTTGTTCTAATTTCTCTGTTGACTTCCACCTGGGCCAATACCTGTATAATGAATATACATGGCAGTAAAAAACAAATGCAGAACAAGAAGCAGACTAGACAGTTTCTATATTAACTGTTGGTATATATATGGATGCAGATATGTTGTGATATATACAGATACACATAGTATCTTTGTGTCAAACCACTGCTGAAGAAACACCATTAATATAAATTCAATGCACTATGTATTATATTTTATACAGAATACAGATTAACAGGGGTTTGACAGACTTGTTTATCAGTACTTTTACATTAATCCATAGCTGTTTACATTCTGTTTATTTTAATTTCCACTTTGTGTGCATTGCTTGTTTTTGTTGTTTGCATGGTTTTCTTTCCTTGCAGGTATCCCATTACTCTGCTGAAGCAACAATCTAATTATCCTCCACAGGGTTCAATAAAGTTTTAGGTTATCTTACCAAGGACGTGATCATTACTAATGCTGGGATTTCTTGCATTTTAAACTCCCTTTTCCAGTTTCCTGCTCTGACTTGGCAGCAAAAAACTCATCACATTGCTTTGTTAAGTTGTTCATTTTCACATTCTTTCTACTCTGAATAGCTTTCTTTCTTTCCTCTGTTGTGACCATGTAACTGTAAGCACTGCCAGAGTGAATGCTGCACTTCCTTGGCCACTGACAAATTGATTCCCATATTGTTCCTGTAATAAAGGAGCATAAATTAACAGCCCTTTTGTACAAGTCATCTCTCTCTCTCTCTCTCTTTCTCTCTCTCTCTCTCTCTCTCTACTGTGATCGTAAAAATAACCTGAAATCCAAACTCAAATGAGAATCACAGTCTAGTTAGACCTCTGGAAGCATTCGTCTACGAGTGAAGTGGACTTGAGCTTTCTGTAGCTTTTGTTTAGAAAGGCTCGCTCTGCTTGCTCATTGGAAATCCATTGGCCGGTGCCACTCAGTCATATCAGGACTCCTGTTCTTTCTTTTCTTTCTTTAGCTACACATAATTGATTTCTCGCAACACTAAACCTCTGACTAAACCACTGAACTCTCCTTTTTTTTTTACTTCCCTTTCTCGTACTCCCTTCCCCTTTTTACTTACTTTAGCATTGTGCCACCTTCTCTCATTTACAACCTCTTATTTGAGCTGCTTTTCTATTGCTGTCTCTTGCTTTTACCAGATATCAGATTTTAAAGTCTTTTGGCAATGATGTGTGTCAAATGTCTGCTCTGCTTTGTTTAATTGTCTTTAGGCTACATGCAATAACTCAAATAACTTTGTATAATAATCCATGTAAAAAAACAACAGTCAGGCATTTGCTTTAATACACTGATTGGTGTGAGGATAAGACTCTTTTCTTTATTTGTATTCCATTTGTGCATTTTCCTGGCTCTTGCAGTTGTGTGAATAATGACTGTCCTTTCTTCATTGCAAAGGTTGAAGTCTTATTAAACTGCTCTAATGTGTGAGGGAGGTGGTCGGCATATAGCTGGGCGTACATATGTGACTGCAGCACCTTTGAGACGGTGTCTCACACTCTGTCTTATTCAAATGTGGCTTCTTCCAGTCATGAAGGTCTGAGGTTCTGTGACCTAAACCATGAAAATGAGCTTTGCAAACCCTAACAAAGTCGTCTTTATTTGCCTAAATTTAACTATAAGCACATAACATGGATAGCAGATCAGAGAAAAGCTCAGAAGACAGGATTTAAAAAATCTCTCTGTTGCCTTTTGGTGTTTGGCTTGGTGTTTTCGCTTGATAATAGGATTAAATATAAGCTTAGTGGTGATAATTCTGATCAATAAACTGCTGGTTTGTGTATTGATTTGTAACCTGAGGTGAATAAAGTAGTTGGTAAATTTAAAATGTTCTCTCTCTCTGTTTTCTCTTTTTCTCTCATCTCAGACCGTTGTGTTGCCATGACGAGCGAGGAGGAGGAGGGCCCCGGCGTTGCAACATCATTAGCAACGACACCATCAGCAGCAACAATCTCCAGGGTAACAACAGTCATAGCCAGGGGCGACAGCGATGACGCCGTCACTACCTCCTCCCCACGCAGGCCCTCCCCGCACCTCCTCCCATGTCCCAAGGAAAAGGAGGAGAAAAAGGAGGAGATAGAAGAGGAAGGGATTATTGAGGAACAGAGGATTGTGCAGCAGGAGGAGGAAGTAGATGTGGTGGAGTGTGAGGGGGATGATGATGATGATGATGATGATGGCAGCAGTGATACTAGCGTCTTGGTCGTGCCCTACCCTGAGCTAGTACCTGTCGTCTTCTTCTGCCTCAAGCAGACAACGTTTCCTCGCAGCGTGTGCATCCGCATGGTCACCAGCCCATATCCTTTTTTTTAATATACTGTTGATGTCATCTTCAGATCTCAAACGCTGCATATCTTTGGTGTCCTATCCCATAATCAGATAAGCTTTCAGTACCCCCCTCCCCCGAGCTCTGGAATATAAAGTAAGCATTATGAAGTTTTTTGGGGGTTTTCTTTTTTCATCATCACCATGCATTAGGAGCTGCTTCATTCTCATGTAAATTAACACCAACTCTCAAGTTTTTCTGTCACTAAATGATCGACCAGTTCCAGTTTCCTGATGCATTTCTTTAGAGTTGCAAAGTGGGAGAAGCTATTGTAAGCATCCCTGGCTCCAGAAGTAAAAAGTCCCATTCATTTTCCCCCCATGGACAGTTTAGCTTACTCACAGTTTAAGTACTCTTAAGGTTTGGTTTGGCATGAAACCCTCCCAGTTGAATCATCGGTATAAAAGATGAACAACTAACTACTCCCAAAGAGCATTCCAGTAAATAACAACCAATCATCAAGCTTAAAAGTTGGTCATGTGCGCCGCTAATGTTGTGCAGGAGTTGAGACCAACATCAGTCTGCATGAGCTGTGCACCTCACGTGTGGCTGCAGCAGTGCGTCATCTAGAGATTTGGCGTCTGACTTGCTTTTTTTATTGTGTGACGCGTGCAGTTCTCAACAAAAATAGCAGCGAAAATGATCCGTTGACGACATATTGATATTACACCAGCAACATTACACCTTTCACTATAGTTTCAATGTCTATATCTGTGGAATATGCCAGAAAAGTTTCACCACTGCAGTCAGCCTGTGTGGTGAATGCAGGGATCCTCAGAGGAGGGAAACTCCATCACAGAGAGTTGGTGACACACGGATCTTTATCGACTCCTGCTCGCTTTTTGGTGATATAAGTTTAAACAGGGATTCCTGCCTGTTAGTTTAGCTGCTTCCAGACGACAGATTTAGTGTTGTTATTTCCCTTATTTGTTGTCACTTTCCCTCCTGACAGTTATTTTAGAGGTTTGTTTGTCGGAGGGTGTGTTTGGCTCGTTTGGGGAACTCTGTGTCATCTGGAGGGATTTTCTTCACTTAGAGCGGTGACAGCGGGGGTTTAACTGGCAGATTAATCAATAAAATCAATTTTTAGAAGAACAAACAAAAACCTCATCCTGAGTGAGGAGTGTAAACATTGTAATGTTTGTCTGTGGCTAACACAGAAGAAGCCACAAAGGAAACCCACCATTCCCATCAGAAAGAAAGCCACTTTCAACTCACATATTTATTTTTGAGCACGTGTTTCTTAACCTTTTTCTGTCTAAACTAAATATACGTGAAATTTATTATAAAATAATATGAAAAATGGTAATATGATGGCCATAGTCAAAGTCAAACTCTATGTAGGTAGCAGTAGCAGCACCACAGCAGTTTTTAATTTCTGGGTCACTTTTTAATGGAAATCAGTAACTATGACTTTTGTTAACAACTTAAGCAACAATGTATTTTAATTAATTATGATCTTATTCATCCACACTGCTGCTTATTATGGTAAGCTTCACTGTCCAGCTTGCCAAAATCACTGACAAAATGTTATATCTCAGAAACTAAAATGAAATAATTGAAACTGGTGGTTTTAATTTAAATACAGATTGAGGAAATGGCTCTTTCTACTTTGTAACTCTATTTGGTTTTATTCACACTGTCTCATTAACTTCCTTTTAGTTCATTTAAATGGTCGTTTGCAAGAAAAAGAGCACTTCTTGGGTAGGATAGATAAAATTGGTCTCCCTCTGTGAAGAAGCACTTTTCTTTGGCTTCTTGGTATGGAATAATGTATTTGTGGTGCATGAATAACTGTCTAGTTATATTTAATCAAGTTATTTTAAAGTATATAAATCATCAAGTGTTTTATTCCTAAGAGACAGGTCCAACATTTGCTTCCAAGTATCTCGCTAGAACAATTTAGAGCAATTTTGATACTTTTACAACACAAAAACTAACTTGTAATTCCTTATACTTAACTTTAAGTTCATAAAACTACAGTTATTATTTAAGGGAATAGTTCAACAGTCTGGGGAAAAGCACTTATTTGCTTTCTTGCCAAGTTTAATAATAGCAATTATTTCCGTTGCCTGGCGGGTTTATTGTGACAAAATTACACCAGAAGGTCACTGTGATCTGAGAAAAAAATAGTTCTAGCACACGACTCGTTGTAAAAACCACATCTCCAGTTTTTGAGACGCTATTATGTTTGGTAACTACTAAGCTGAGTGGCTGGTAGGCATGGTTACGAACTTTGGACACAGCCTGGCTTTCTTTTTCCTTCTGCATCCAATCTTTATGCTAAGCTAAGCCAATCAACCCCTGGCTCCATGATTATCGTACAGACGTGAGACTGGTGTCAATCTGCTCATTTTATTCTGGGCATGTAAGGAAACAAGCATTTTTCCCAATTCGTCAAAATGGATCTAAAATCCATATTTGACAAAAAAGTAGTACGAATGCTGCAGTTTCATTGACATAGCACAGAAGAAATCATTTTACTTGACTTTGGTGTACTTAATACAAATTAGTTTTGAGGCCTTTTGCATTACAAGCTGATGCCTTGACCTTAAGTTCCTGAATCCACTGTAAAGTCCCACATCAGGAACGGATCCAAAGCCATTTGCCTATGTTAAATATGTGTTGAATGTTTGTAGGTGTGGTGATGTTAACCTGAAAATGTTGTTTTCACTGTAGGCTATGAAATAATTGGCATCCTTAATCTGCAGGACACAAATCTACGTCTTTTTTTGTGAAGTGTTTGTAGTGTTTATCACACTAGTGAATGCACACACACAAACATACACACACACACACACACACACACACACACACACGAACACACACATGAACACACACACACACACACACCTTTCACCTCTGCCTGTATAAGAAATGACAGAAGTGCTAGATTACATTACAAGCGGTACACTGTGTTAGCTGCCCCCAGGTTCAGCACACACCTCTTATCAAGGCTTCTTAAGAGCAACACTTAGTGTGAGGTGATGTGTGACTCACATGCTTTCACACAGACTCCCCAAACAGTTTATGTACCTGTGAGTAGTAACACGGGGTGTAAAGACTGAAAATGTGTGTGTGTGTGTGTGTGTGTGTGTGTGTGTGTGTGTGTGTGTGTGTGTGTGTGTGTGTGTGTGTGTGTGTGTGTGTGTGTGTGTGTGTGCGTGTGTGTCTGTAGAAAAGATGATGGACTGACTGGTTGAATTAATTTAAGTGGAAATGGAAAATGAAAAAAAAACTGATAAGGGAAACAGATGTAAAAATAAAATAAAATGAGATGCAGTGAAGAAAACAAACAAATGGAAACATTGAGAGAAAGAAGTAAAAAGGGAAAAAAAGCTACACTGATAGAGAAAACATAAAGGGGAATAGTAGAGAGACGGAAAGTGAGACCATTAATAGAAATTGTTTAAAAAAGAAATTTAGGCTCAGGGAATACAGCAAACACATGTGAGTTTGTGTGTGCAGTTTTGTGTTTGTATGCATGTGAGCATGTGTAGAAGCCATGATTATATTATCTGTGTGTTTGTCTATAAGGGACAGAAGCTTCTTCCCAGCAGACGTAAATTAGAAGGAGACGGGGAGAAAGAATGAGATGGAAATAAATGTTCTGTCGTAGACAATCTGCCTTCTTACCTGTCCATTACGTAGGCATCACATCTGACGAGGCCTGACATGAATTTATATCACCAACTGAATAGTAAGAGGGAGAGGAAATGTAGAGAGACAGGGTAAAGAGAATTGGAGAGTTGCTTAATAGGCAAGCCATCCATTCAGGTCTAAATGAAACGTCTTCCTTTGGAAAACCTCTTGAGTCAGAGGAATAACACTTGGCTTCGACTGTTTTTTGATCCTCTGTCTTTAATTCTGTCTCCCTCAGTCTCTCTCCTGCTGTCTCTTTCTATGTCTTTGTTACACATTTTCCAGTCTTGCGTTCATGTCTTACCTTTAAATACTAACAAGTGGATTTAGTATAATTTTCTCTCCTGTGATCTCAGTACAGGGGGTTGTTCATCTGGTCTCCTTTCATGATGATGATATGCATAAAATCATCTAAAGGCTAAAGTTGCTGATGCTAGTTTGGCTTTTTTACTGTTCATTTGCTAGATGTTAAACATTATGCAAGCTAATGTGATGAAAAAGACATTTAATTTAGATAAAAACTGTAAAACGCTACATTGGTGTTCTTCTTACTATGATTATCTAATTTTTAGTGAGGGAAGCTGTTGGCTATTAAGTCGAATATGATGCCAAGACAATCAAATGAATGATGCTTTTATTTAATGACGCCCTGACCTTTTATTTTGTGTCATCAATATCAAAATTATCAATCAATTATCAATCAGTTGAAAATTCAAATACAACATGCTAAAATGCTAATTATTAGCACTTTAACATGATCAGATTTAAGAGTTAGCATGCTAACTTTGAGCATGCTAAGCGTTTGCTAACAGTTAGGTCAAGCTTCACATTAGCATTTAATTATTTATTAATTTATGTTTTAGTGTTTAGGATTTAATAATAGTAGATGGAATATATTTATTTCAACGCATCGTGCTCCAGAAGGTGCACAGCCCACATGTGCTTTGAAGACACTACAAAACATAACAAACAAGAGCAGTAACATAATGAGAGCAAAAGAACAAATATAATACTCCTCCATACATGTCAATCAATGTCAAACTAAATATGAACACAATGCTACTCAGCTATAAAACATAACTTAGTCATATCATATAAACACATCAAATATAAAGCCTCCTCATACGCTCAGCTAGATGAAACAAGTACTGAAGTCGTCATTCATCCGATAAAGAAAACAAATCATGACATGCTGCAGATACTTTAAGATAAAGCTTATAGCTAAGATTGTGATATAATGGGTAATAGAACAAAAAGTGCATTTTCTTGTTTACCTCTTCCAGATCACATAAGAGACACTGTCTATTCTCCTCTAAGACTGAGTAGAAGCGTCAGGTTTCCACAAGATAACGTACCTCTACTGGGCAGAGACAGACTGTGCTCTGAGGGTGGTAGATACATATGTCTTCAATTTTGGTTTACATAACATTTATTCTGACTATTTCTGTTTAAAAATTCTAAATAATATTGTTTTAATTTGGCTAACAAGATCATTTATTTCTACATATGCATGATTTTTTAACCCTATCCCAAGTTTTTGTGAGTCTATTATCGAGCGTGTTGATGAATCTACTCCACAGCTGCAACATGTCACCCTTACGCAGCGCATCACATGGCTCCCACCTTCATTTGTTCTGAACTGCGTCACATTTTGTTTGCTTACAATAACCCCAGACCCCTGCGTGATAATCTAAAATAGGACAGGCACAAGATTCATACAACTGTGTGCAGGTTTTATAACCAAGATCCCTACATAGCTTAACCTTATTAAGGACAGCTCCCAGTGCCCTACCTGCAAGTCTGATAAAGCTTTTATCCCTTCTTCAAAGGGAAGACAGTCTTCTAGAATAAGACCTAAGTATTTGTAGTACTCAGTGTATGACAGAGGTGTTGAATCAGAATGAAATATTTGGTGTGGTTGATTCGCCTGTCGAGGTCTTAAAAGGTCTGAAAATTGACTTAATGTGAGGATAACCTGACTGTGTTAGCCTGTCTATCAGAGAGCTGCGGAACTACACTCGACACACTCTCACCGTTCAATCAAATCACTGAATTGAATGAGAGTCAGTAGGAGGGAATATAGGAGTGTGTGTGTGTGTACTCATGTGTGTGTGTGTACTCGTGTGTGTGTGTGTACTCGTGTGTGTGTGTGTGTGTACTCATGTGTGTGTGTCTTTGTTTCTTCGCCAAAATGAAAAGGCTTGTATTGACCAAATCCATTTTCTCACATTTTAAGTTCCTATTGAGTGACGTCGTAGATTGATCCACAAGCGACATCCTGTTTGAGTTTATGAGTACATTCACTCGTGTAGATATTATGGAATTTTTAAACAGGAAGGATATTGACAAAGTTTGGTTTAAGACAGAATTAAAAATCATAGTTAGGCCTATAGTTATGGAATTTAATAGAACAATTAAAAGGAATCCTTAAATTGACCTTTCCCATCATATAAACAATAAGGAAATTAATATTGAATTAATAACAACAAGAGAACAGGCATTCAGATGTACACACATTTCTAACTTACAGACAAATATGCAAGATATTTAAATTGGCATATTCTAAAGCAAAGGACTCCTTCTTCAGATTGAATTATTTGCTATTGCATTGCTATTGGTTATGACACCAGTTTACTCTCAGATCTGAGTAAATAGAGCACCACCACAACACCCAGAAAGGTTTTTAATACACTTATAATGGGGGTAATTTAGTAAGTTTAAACTGGATATTTAAAAAAAAAAATGTCTGTTTCTGTTATAAAATATTATCAGAATCATTAGGAATGATGACCAAAACTATAGAAAAACACACAAGTTATTTCTATAGTTTTCAACCTTCATTTAAACTCAAAGATTATTTAAGGCGTAACGTCATTTTCAATTATGTTAAGTGTACAAAACAGAATAATTGTCACACAAGAACAACCATTGAGAAAGCAAACAAACAATAACATAATTCAGCCAATCACAGATTAAAAGCGGTTACATTTGACAGCTGAATAGTTTGCAATCATGGTTTTAAATTGACCTATAGGTAGAATTGTGTCATGTTTCAGTGTTCAATGTAAAAGCAGGGACATCCATCATTAGCCAATCACTTGAACAAGTTGAATATTGATTATAGGAACAGTACAATGATGAATGGATGTATGATGGCAGGTTGCCTTTCAGGGCTTTATACATGAACAGCAACCGATGTCTGTCATGTCTTACTGTTAGAGATGCCCACCCAACCTTTTCATACAAGAGGCAATATTGTGTGGGATAACTGTCACTGGTGATAAATCTTAGGGTGGAGTGATAAACTGAATCTAGGGGTTTAAGAATTAAAGCAGAGGCGTGTGTATAGATAACATCACTATACTCCAACAAGACAATGAGATAGCCTCAATTACCTGCTTCCTACTGAACATAAGACAATTATTTGTTTTCATACACATATCAAATTGTTTTCTTGCAGTTTGCTGATAAGTGTGTCAATGTGCAATTTAGTAGTAACTTTTTGATTCAGCCAGGATCAATATTTTATTTATTGAGGGCAGTTATAAGCGCTCTACTCTCCACAATATCTCAGCATATATTTAGTCTTGTTGTATTCAGAACTAGTTTCTAATTTTAAAAATGTGCATCTTGTCAAATTTGGCTGCTTGTATGATTTCAGCTGGCTGATTGTGCAGTATCAGCAAAGCAATACAGAACTGTATCATCAGCATAAAAGCATATATTTTTATTCCAGCATGAACATTACAATTTGTCATAAAATATGTAATATTTGTATTACAAACAATAGGGCCCAATGTTGAACCTTGTGGAACCCTCTTCAGTTCAGTTCCATTCAGAGCTTTATTGTCCATCGAGGGGAAATGTGGTTTGTAGTGACAGCACAAAAAACAACCAACACAACAACCATAAATAAATAAATAAACAGTGATATAACAAACATCATCTCAGCATACAACAATCACAATCGGAATAAGAGTAGAAATGTCAGAAAAGTCTCGCCACACGAGCAATGCGACATTGTTAAAAATACAGAGCAATCATTTCCCAAAATCACACATTGCTGTCTGTAGTCCTGGAACCATTTACAGGAGTTGTAATCAAAACCAATATCACAAAGCCTTTGTAGGAGATCAGCGTGATCAATAGTGTCAAATGCTTTTGTGCAGACCTCCAAACCTAAGGGACATCTCCACTAAAGATATAAATATCAAAAATAAATATCATTTTTCCAGCAATGGATGGTCCACAGAGCATTAGAAATAAGGGTCTAATGTATCCTTTTCAGTTGCTTTGCTGCAATCAGTAACTTGAAGTGCCTCCTTAACAGTAGAGGGAGTGAGAGCCTGTAGGGTGAACTGAGCGGTACGGTTTATAGAAGTCACATGAGCTAAGGGCTTATTATTTTAGAGCTGATCCTGAGGACACTGTATCAAACAGATTTCCAGCAGCAACAAAATGTGTGTTTAAAGCATGGCAAATCGCTGATGTCTTATTTATTGAGCTGTCATTAAACATAACATGAGACGGAATAGATGTAGAGGATTTGTTGATATTTATATTTACTGCTTTGCAGAATTTTGACAGATTCGTGGAAGTGCTGGAGATTAATTCAACGTAATAATCGGCTTTTGCTTTTCTCGGTAAGGATGTAAATTTATTTCTGAGTTGTCTAAAAATCAGTCAATTGGTTGCTTCACCGATATGCCTCGCTAAAGCCCAGGCTTTGTTGCTTGTAATAAATTAGTAAAATATTGTAATGTCAGTTCTACATCAGGTATTTCAGGTCTGTGATGTACATATATTACTATCACTCAGGAAAGCCTGTTTATATAAAGTTTTTTTTAATTTATTTTGATGAAAAACCTGCAATATTATGGCCAGTTTGTTACAGGGATAGTCAGTAAATTCCTGGATAACAAAATAGGTACACCACCCCGACCTCCAGCTCTGTCTATTCTGTACACCTTAGAGTTATTTAGGGAGACCGCAAAATCATGTAACCTCTGTTTAAGCCAGGTTTCTGTCAGAACCAGGATATCGTGATCAGTCTGTGACACAGGTGATCCAATTTAAAATGTTTGCACAGCTTTCTGATGTTTAAATGCATCAAATGCAGGCAATTTCTGGATTGAAAAGCACATGGATTATAAAAGACTTTCCTAGAGTCACAGGAGGGCTTACTCATAGTTGGCAACTTGATGCTTGTTTGGGATTTAGGTTTACAATTATGAACATTTCAGGGTTTTAATAATTTGTACAGAAAATATAAATATATGTCTATTGTTGATTATACCTGGGAACATGTGTGGGATTGTTTGGTATGAGCAGTATGATATGGGCTGTATGAGCCCAGGTAAGCACAGTCAGATGGACTCACTCCAAGTTAGGAGGTAAAGGTCTTAAAGGTGTATAAAGTCAGTTTGATACTGGAGCCTATTTAAAAAGGCAGCAAAGTTATCAACAAAGGGGATATCTCTATTCATGCAGTGATCCTTAAGCCAGATGTGGCGTTGGCTTAGATGACTGAATTGCACATCACCAAAATGTGTAGGTGAGGGGAGGGGGGTGGGGGGGTGATGCATTACCTTGAGTCCAGTAGACTGACAACAAGGTGTTCGAAAACCTCAGTTGTCGATTTTGTATGTCATTGACACCAAAGTGAACAATGACGGCTTAGGCAGAGTAGTTGGTTGATCAGTTGCAGAGTGGTCAGTTTAAAGTCCTTTACACGGGCACCTGGGACTTTTTATGGACAAGAAAGTCCAGCCACCATGTGCCGGACTATAGAGGTGCCGACAATAAGCACCGTTGTGCAGGCCTAACCACCATTAGGGGTGCATGATAGTAGTGAGATGGACCCCAATGCCAATACATTCTTCACTGAAGGTAATAGAGAGGGACCAGGCTGAGGATCCTGGCACTCGGTCAGTTGGAGGCAGAGGGGACAATGAAAGGTGCGAGCATCCCTCCAGTGGAGAAAACTGAAAAGATGTTAAACTTGTTGGCCAGTGGGTCGTCCAGAGGTGGAGATGGCTGCTTTGCAACATGTTTGCCCTTGTGGTGCACTGATGCCTTTATTCTATCGATGTGAGACCGTGGCTCTGCTGGGACATGAGCGAGTAGAGGTAATCATTGTTTTGGGCTTTACTCCCAAGACAAACCATGGATCCTCAGTTTGGGCAGAAACAGACCCAGGCTTTGGCACTCCTGTGGTGATGGAGCCAGTCCACAGAGGAGTGGAAAATTCCAGGATTAGCTTGTTTTTCTCTTTGATCTCAGCATCTAGACAAGCAATGCTTTTCTTCAACAGACGGTAAGGTGAAAGGATCACCACTCAGTCATCACATTTGCTCATAGGGCCCAGTGGTGATCGCGGCACAGGCCCAAACACTGGACTTGCTGTGATGAATCAGCCTCCGGTGCAGGTTAATAGCCATGGTATCCTCCCGGTTGGTGGTGACAGAAAGCTAAAGTTCTCCCACACTGCTCACAGGTGTATGGTTTTCTTTAGCCAGACGGCTCTCCACAGTCAGCCCCCCTTTGGCCAGGACACCCTGAGCACTCGGCGCTAAGGAGATATCCTCCTCTCTCAGACAACTGGATTTAGATACTTATGTAGCTTGCTTTTCAGAGCTCCACATCCCTCTTCAGTCTCTAACCACTTGGAGTCAGACAGATGAAGCCGAGCCTGAGAACAGTCAGTGTAGCTGTGATGATATGGGTGGAAATTGAAAATTTAATTTGACACTTCACTCAGACAGTGATCTGGAAGGAAATGTGAGGACACTAAAATATCAAGGAGTGTAACTTGAAAGAAGGAGGGGTGTTTTTATCATACGAAAGGTCAAGTGGACAGAAATGGAAAGAAAGGGTTCAAATTGAAGAGCTAATAGAAAGAGAAATGAAAAAGTGCAGGTTAGACAGGGGTCTATACAGAGAGAAGTGCTGTAGGGAAAGAGTTTTTAGGAAATAAGGGTTTTATGTTTGCCAATTATCAGAGTTTACAGGGTCCTGTGGTAGCTGCTGGCTCCGCTTCAGTAGTGGCACCAGAGAATTGTGACTGGTGGAGCTACAGGAGTGGGGGTTGAAGGGGGCTGTAGTGTTTGTAGCAGGTGCTAATGAATTTTGACACAACAAACAGTAACTGATAATCCTACTACAGAAAAATGAGATTCAATGCATCCAAAAACAAACACAACAGAGAGCACAAACATTCACAATCCAAATCATAGTCAACACAGAAAGTATCTGTGGATTTACGCAATATTAGCAACGACAGTAGCTGTGAGTAAAACAACTGTAACACTGGCTTGAATATTACTTTACTGTGGAAACATAAATACACAACTCCTGCTACTGTCCACCTGCCAGCAATAACAAAAATAAATCAGCCCATAATCAGCTAATTAGCTTTAACACACCAAAACATACAAACTTACTGTATTTCGCCATATCGATTCAACACTTGTAGGAACTGTTAGACTAGAAACTGCTAGGCTAACGTTAGCATGATGCACAATCACACTTGCAATGATATGAAGCAACCAATCAAATCTCACAACAAACAGCAAAGTCAATGTTCATTAAAATATCATTTCATAGTTTAGTTTTGTTACATATAAGTCAGTCTGATGTCTTCATATATATTTTTATTCCAAAACATTACTGGGAGATTGGGGGTAGGGGAGGTTTAGGTGGGGGTCCAGCCTTTTTCAGGGCGAGCGTAAGACCCCACAAGCCTCTCACGCTTCCTATTCCTCTATTTCTCTTCTTCACCCTTTTCCTTACAGGCAGTAAATCATTTTTTGGTTTTCATTGTATTAAATCATTTTGCAAAAGTAGTGAGAAGCTGTCAAGCTGGGTGAAAGTGGGATAGTTGACAATCAGCATTAAAAAAAGAATGCCTCTGGCTATTTGCAGTAATTGACAGATCAAACTTTTGTCATTCTGCACTTAATACAAATGGCTGTTAGAAATAATTTTGCCATTTATCTCCTGTCTTTCATTTGCACATCATTTTTTTTTACTCATATGCTCATTTTTAGGATGATTGCTTGGGTCTTTTTCTCTGCCTGTAATCCATAATACACACCCCCAGTGTGCAGTTTCACACTTGTTTTACTCCATCGTTGTGAGTAAACGACATCAAAACATTCTGCCGAGAATTATTATAGAGAGAGAGAACCAAACAGTTTTCCAGGTGTTGGATATCGCTGATTGAAGGAGCATTTATATCAGGGACACTCGACTTGTAGAATATTAGACACTAAAAATAAGTTGAATCAAAGCCTCTCTAGAAATGTTTTAGAGCACATATTTTTTCATGTATTTTGGTATACTTTTGACGACAAAAGCTGAACAATTTGTTAAACTATACATGCACCAAAAGAGCTACACATTTCCTGTTGAAGTTGCCACCTGCCACCTAAGTGTAAGCCCAGTATTCACTCACCTTTTGGTCTTGGTGTGGTTATTCAGTGCTGGGTATTTTTTTGGGTATGACTCTATAAACTCATATCTAGGGAGTTGTTGGAGTGTCACTTTGTGCCAATCAAAATAATGAAATGAAACCAGCTAAGCAAAGTGCAGAGCCAGGTGTTTTATTCTTTGAGTCAACTGCACTATCACCGATCCCCTCGTATTACACAGAGTCAATTTAATCAATTTTGATGTCAGCAATTCAGTTTTTTTCTAATGGATTTAGTTTGCTGGATGTTTAGACCGGAACAAAAAAACAATATTAATTAAACTTTTGGAAGAGGAAAAGAGCCAAATCGTTTCCTGCAGCCACAACAGTATTCTCTATGTAGAAACAACAAAAAACATGCATCTTATTGCATTTTAACAATATTGCTATACAAAGGGTACAGCCCTGTTGTTACGTTGAGAGTGGTGGCTAGACAGCATTTGCAAACCCAGTTTATGACTATTTTAGATGGAGTTGTTTTGGTTCTGCATAGTTTTACCATCCCTGTGGAGTTGCTATTTGTTTTTTCTCTAAATTGTACATTTTCCTTCCTGAATCGACTGCAAAGGCAAAATGCGCCACGGTCTGTGCTTGCACTTCCGTACTTTGTACAACAAAACAGTTTCCATCAGGGAGAACTGTCGTCGTATTGTATCCACATCTGTGTGAATCCACTGATGCTGGGCTAAAAGTACAGATAGAGCGGAGTATGGAGCTGTGAATATCATGTTAACCAGCACTGAGGCAGAGACACAGATGAGTTCATTCACATAGAGAAAGGATAATCAGAGCAGCATGGAGGAAAGGAATAATGGAAATCATTTCAAAGGTGTAAATGGGAAATTCTGTTCTCCTCGCTGAAACCTATACCTGTGGATTGGAAAGAAGGGAGAACAAGAGGGAGATCCAGGGAGGGAGAGAGAGAGAGAGAGAGAGAGGAGCAGCTTGTGAGTAGAGAAACAGAGCATGTGGAGTGAATATATATCCTGCTCCAAACCAAATCTGATAGCAAGGGAAGGTCAGATTAATAGCTTCCAATTCACTTTCAATCTCCTCTGTACCAACACATGTGGCCCTCTGTGCCACCGGCGTTACTGCACGTACACACACACACACACACACTCTCACATTCACAGATATATCCAGGCACATACTCACAACAACCACATTTAGTGTTTAAACAGAAGCTATCAAAGTTTATGTGTTATGTAAATCTTTTCCAATGCACCCTTACATTTTATGAGTGGTTCTTTTTAAGAAAGCACCACAAAGCCTCTTTGATATGTTGTTCATCTGCTGAAATCAGTTTGATCCCTCTGTCCTTTACCCATCTGCTCTTCTTGGAGTAATACTTCTAATGAGCATTCCCTTGTTAAACCCCGTAGACATGTGATACAATGTCTGGCTGCTGATTGGTTTGGCTATTAGTAGCAGTTAAACGACATCTGACTGTAATGGGCGATTTGGATGAGACCTCGCCACTAAAATTATATGAAAATCCAGTGTGGCGTCAATTGATGAGGTGTCTGTGTGGAGGGGTGGTCATATAAGCCGGGGTTGTTTAATGGATATTATGATGCTTTTTCCCATGAAAAAGGCAAATTGATAGTTGTCGAATTAGAGAAAAGAAGATAGCTGTGATGTATCCTCTGGGTGAAGTGATACAATGATGACTGGAGTAATGCAGCTACTGGACTGTCCTGTCCAAATCTGTACAATTTAATTGCTAAATGAATTTCCTGGCAGTGTCTGTAGCTGTTACCTTTAATGATGGCAATTGGTAAGTCTTTGCCTGAACAGTGTATGGCTGGCAGAGCATCATTGCTGGTGAATTGTGCTTACAGTGCACTAGTCTATAAATTCATGGAAGGTGAATATGGATGGTTGCTGTGTTGTTTTGTGTTTTATAGACCTGTGAAGCCTTTTGAGACTATAAAGGTGTGAAGTCTATAACTTTTTTTATTATAACTTGGCAAGTACTCATTGGGCACTATAGGTTGACATGTTTTGCTGCTTTGTATGGTGCACTTGGAAAATATCTATGCAGCCTCCATCTGCTTTTTTTTTTATTCTGGAGGGTCTTAAATGCTTCCTGAGTTTGTGATGCAATTTAGCTCTATGGCATTTTTTTTTTTATGACTGGGTCCCCATTGTCAAGGACGTACACACAGGTGACGCAATGCCCAGTCCTAGAAATCTTTTCATTACTCAACCGGATCTAAAGGTGGTTGTAATGCACATATAAACTCAGTATTGTGCCACCACAATAGTAAAATGGATGTAAACAATACAGGGTTTAACCTTCGTGTCGTCCTCCCGGGTCAAATTGACCCCGTCTGTTTTGACTGTTCCTTCTTTCCTCCCTTCCTTCCTTCTGTCTGTCTGTCCTTCCTCCCTCCCTCCTTCTCTCTTTCTTTCCTTCCTCTCTCTTTCCTCACTCCATCCCCCTTTCTTCCTTCCTTCTGTCCTTCCTTCCTCCCTCCCTCCTACTTTCCTTATTTCCTCCGTCCTTCCTTTCCTTCCTCCCTTCCTTATTTCCTTTCCTTTCCTCCCTTCCTTCCTCCCTTCCATTCCTTCTTTCCTCCATCCTTTCCTTCCTTCTTCCTCCTTCCCTTCCTTCCTTGACCCGAGGACAACAGGAGGGTTAATATAATTTACACACAATGATTTTTGGTTAGTAACAGTGAATGTAAACATACCTTTTGTTAGGGGTTAGGGTTAGGTTAGGATTAGGGTCCACAGGGCATCTTTAATATTATCAAAGTGTGTGTGATCGAAACATAATTTCATCCTTTCTTCTAATTCTTCCTGCATAGGCTATTCCACTTGCTGTATTGTATTACTGAAGCATATGACACTCATAAACAGTGATGTGATAGAAGCACATGGATGATATGCTTTGTACTTATGACTGCATTGGTCCTTCTCTCCATATTCCCAACATGAAATCTAAGAAGGGGCAATAGATCAGATGCCGGTCATTCAAATCAGATCCACTAATCTGATTCAGAGAATGCAGAGTATCATTCATTTACTCAAAAAATCTCTAGCGGCTGACTTTTATTGGCTGGAGGTTGCAACATTAGTTTGTGCGTTATATTTTACCTGAAATGTTGAGGAATGATGCGTCTCACTGCTTCATTTCAGCTTTCAAAACATAACAGATTTAGATACCTAAGGGGAAACCACAATTGTTGCCCGAACCTAAATAGCGTATTTGTTACTGATTGACCCTGGACGAGGACTTCATCAGTCAGACCGGATGGCATGTTTACTGTTGTCTTCATTTTCACTGTGCCCGGTGCTAAATTGATTTATTATTGAGCTTCTGTTCAGACACAGGCCTGAAACATCAGTGAGACTGTTATTTGGCTGAAAACCAAATTCTTATAATAATGAATATTTTCAGCACAGATTCTGGGTTTACTTCCTATTAGAGGCCATTAATACTGGAAATATTCAACATTCTTGGACTATTATCAATCCACAGATTTAGAAAAACAGACTAGATTTTTTGAATATGCATTATATATGTTTAAATAGCATACCATAGCATTTGCATGCAGTGGTCAGTGTTGCTACCTATAGAAAAGGATACGGGTTGTAGCTGTGTTGCCAGAGGGAATAAAACTGACAGCTGGTCTCCCTCATTGGGACATTCCTGTCTCATAGCTGGACATGCTGCATGGATGAAGAGTATACTTATTTATGAAGACATCTTGGGAAAGACAGTGCTGAAGCTGTTGACAGCTGGGAAACAAAAATGTCATCTTCTGTCTTCATCCCCTTTGTTTTTTTCTACATAATTAGTGTTTCCATCCTCAGCGGTTTATTCTGCTGCTATACATCATTTCCTTTTATACTCCAGATTTCTTGTGCTGTCCTGCTGTTTCCTTCACTACCTTCACATGCTCTCACTGCCACAGTGCTTATGCTAATGCCGGTATTAATCATTATGCTAATGTCACTGTTAATCATTATGCTAATGTCACTGTACCTACCTGTCAAACTGGTGGAAATGCTGGAATACAGGAACCTGTCGTGTCCTCGTCTTTTTTTTTTTTTTTTTTTGCTTACTTCATCTAAAATCTTCTTCTTGTATTTCAGCCACTCTTTAATTAAAATTTGAATCAAGCCTTATTTACCTTTTTCTTTTATCTCTGCTGTTTTCCATTTTATTGTGACTGACCTTGTACGGTTCAAGAGTCAAGCCAAAATATACATATTTATCTCCTCACAGTTCTGCTCTGAAAAGCTGGTTTACTCATCTATACAGTGTACCACTTCCTCTCTCTCTCCCTCTCTCTCTCTCTCTCTTTCATCCTGTATTGTTTCCCTCATGACCGCCCTTGTCCTTCTCTCCCTCTCCTCCCTTTGAAATATTTCTGCCACATGTTGACAGAGCAGTGTGACGCAGATAGGGAATAGGCACCCATGAGGAAATCCCACTGATGTTGTGTATGTGTGTGTGTGTGTGTGTGTGTGTGTGTGTGTGTAGATGTGTGTGCGTGTAGGTGTGTAGAGGGAGTATGTATGAGTCTGATTATTTGCCAAAAGGTTTCTGTTAATGCCTTTACATTCACTTAAGTGAGAGTGAATGGAGGCATTTGTGTGTGTCTGCATGTGCACTCACGCTAGTTTACACATCTGACAATAGGGCAGAAAAATTAACATTTTCTCAATGAAACTGTCACTTTTAATTAATTAGACTTTTCACTGATCATTTTCACATATTGTATAGCATACTGTATTCATGTTTATCAGTATGCCTTCACTGTCAACCCCCACTGTGAACCATTTCTCAGTCTGCGTGTGTCTCTCTCTCTTCTTCCTTTATGTGTTACCATGAGTGTCGATAGCTGTTGTTACGAGACAAAAGCCCGTTATTAGGAATTATGGTCATCAAATCAGGGTGGGATTTGGTTTGGCTGTAAACATTCACTCATCATTATTATGCCACGATAAACTGGAATGTACATGAAGTGTTATCTAATTTCGGCTGTTAACTTTACTGTAACCATTTATGCAATACAACTAATGGAAGGTTAACTCCCTGTATTGTTTTGTGTTTTTTAAAGAGACACATATATATATAAGAAATAATGAATCTATGCAGGACATGGGTGTATAATAGTTTCACAGTATCACCTCTTCTATAAACCATGATATAACTCTGAATTAAGATTGTAATTAACTACAATAACTTCAAAGCTTTGACTGTTAACATATCCGAAAGTAATCACTAATCCAGTTTACTAATTGTTTCCTAAATGGGAATATGTTGTTTTTGGAATGAACACCTTCATTTAGTCTATTCTGCACGCTTTAAAACCATCTTCTATCATGATATTGGCAAATCCTATTTCACTGAATAGACAATTTGTTCATCTGCAGAAGCTGCAATTCATTTTAATGGTCAACCTTTTCCCAGTTAAATCTTCTTTTTCATCTATTAGTCTCATTTCTTACAGCAGTTACAGCCAGTACTGGCGATGGCACAGACAAATGAGATTCCTTAATAAAATGTCTGAGAACGACAGAACTTTTTTTGGTTAATTTGCTGACTCTCATTGGTGTGAGTGGGGGTACAGACACATACTGAAGTAGAACTATAAAATTAATTTAAGAGTGGTTACCCAGAGTGGTGATTTATTCCCTCTGTCATGATGCTAGTTCAAGTTTCCAGCATTCATTTTGATGGCAGCTGATTGGTCTCCACATTGCATTTTTCATTGGATTTCTCTGAGTTGGATTTGGTGGTGGATCTGTTTGATTGCATTACTGCACCAGACATAAAAAGGTCACTTTGATGAAGCTACTGTATTGGAGACGGAGACAGATCGTGGAATCAGTTGAAGTCATACAGAAAAATCACTTCCAATAGAATGGAAAAGATGGCCATAAAATCCTTGTTTCTTCTGTACTTTTGTCGTTTCTACTAATTATAAAGTATTATATCAGATGGTACTTTATGCCATCTGTTACCCATGACCCCTCTATAGGTGGGATGGAGCAAAGCAAAAATAGTTATTTTCATGCTCTCAATCAGCCCTTTCTTGGCTAACCATTTCACCCACCTCATCACAATTTCAGTATTAGCCTCTCACAGCCTCCTAGTCCTCTGCGATGCATTTCAGCCTATTGTGCTCAATATCATCTGTAACATTTAGGCCATTTATTTAGAGGAGCCAGTCAATAATCCAATAGTGACATCAATAGTTCTCTGTAACATCAGGTCGATTACATTGGTTAATAATGGATAGAAGCTTGGTTGGGTTGTATTCCTGTGGGATTTTGTCAATGGATCATTAAGCTTTTTCTGTTAAAACAGTGTCTTAATGAACTGTTCAGGTTATTTAATTGAAGGGTCCTTCTCCTGTTGTGATGGACAACATCTGACACACATCTGATAAACGGTTTTGAATGATGACTTGCACTATCCACAAACCTATAGATAAAATAAGAAAAGAGAAAATACATTTAGTGGAAGAAAAAAACATTCAAAATCTCCTGAACATCCGTTGCACCTATCTTGACACCCTCCTACTGTTACTTAAATATAATTTGAGTTGACATGAGACTATAACTAGTCAAGATAAAAATAGTATGAGTAAAAAGAGTAAAGTAAAATTAGTTTTGCCAACACTGAAAAACACAAGTTCTCCATGTCCACTCAAGAACAATACAGTTGATCTGTGCACATATTTTGCTGTATAAAGTTTGTAAATATAAGTAAAGCCAAGATAGGTATAGTGTGTGTAATTCTAAAATTAGTTTTGCCAACACTGAAAAAATACTGGTTCTCCACGTCCACTAAGGAAAATATCAGATTTTTCTCTTGCTTTTTTCCTTATTAACTAGATAACTCACAACAGTAAACATTATGCCTGCTATTATTATTTCAAACAACAATCTAAATTAGTGCTATGCTTAAGTCATAAATAGTATTGTATTATTTCATTTGACGTTGGTTATTGTAGTTTATAAAGATAGCTGTTAGCCAACACTCTGCGGGTGCTTGCTTTAGCAAATCTAGCAAAGTCCTGTTAGTAACTGTTAGCTAATTATTAGCTATCGGCTTGTTGTTGGTACTGCCTGGGTCAAATATTGAAGCAACAACAGACACTAAGTATAAGACAGAAACTGGCATCTAATTACTCCATTACTTGATGATGTGTTTCTGTATAAGTAGCCCAAAAAAAAGTCATTTCTAATTGCTTAGATCGTTGAGGGAAGTGGCTAAATCGGGAAAAATGGTAATTAGTTATCAGAGACAATACAGAGAGTGTTGCTTTGACATTTTAATGCTATTTGGAGTATTTTTCAATTGACTCTAAACGTCAAACTCAAACAAACTTGTTTATCCTCAGTCAATGTCATCGGACTATATATCAATAAAATGGACTGGCTATTCAGCTTTTGAAGACAAATTAGTTCCAATTGATGTCTGATTTGTGCACCTTGTCCATATCGGAGGACTCAGATAGAAGCTACAGTAAATGAGATGAAGATAGCATTCTTATTCACTTTACTGTTGTTTGTAATGTTTTTTCAAAGTAATATCACATCATTCACAAACCAGCCAGCCATACTTGACCTCCCCGACCCTGGTGTCACTTCTGATCTATTTGTTTTTAAGAGTGAGTTAGAGATTGTCGAATGATAAGACTGCATTGACCTCTCGCTCATTCAACCCTCTGATATAAATTATATATATTTAACAACTAAATACATAACTTAAGTTAAGTATGGGACAGTATAAGTGTGGAGATTACAGAGATGTTGACCCCACATATTTAATTTATATCTCCTCTCCCTGTGTGACATGACTTATCCTCTTTGCATTTACTCCCCTCTGCTCCAGACAGCCACGCGCTGTTGATGTCACGTATCGCTGCACTGTCTTCATGCTGGTAGATGCCAATACATATTATTTTCATCTTAGCATCACCCACTGAGCCTGCAGGTGCTGAAATAACACACTGCTTCCTGTAGAGAGACAGCCAGAGTGTGTGTGTGTGTGTGTGTGTGTGTGTGTGTGTGTGTGTGTGTGTGTGTGTGTGTGTGTGCGTGTGTGTGTGTGTGTGTGTGTGTGTGTGTGTGTGTGAGTGTGTGTGTTAATAGGTAAGGGGCCAGCCAAGGTGAGCAGCAGCCTTCAAAGAACTGCAGACCCAGTAATTAGCACAGCAGGTTGCTGTATGTGAGGTTGTGTGTGTGTGTGTGTGTGTGTGTGTGTGTGTGTGTGTGTGTGTGTGTGTGTGTGTGTGTGTGTGTGTCTGTATGTATGTACCAGGATCACTAGCATCACCTCAGTTGTTTTTTTCCCCCTCTGTTATACCTCCTCCATACTTTTAATCCTTTCATCCCTCGCTTTTACTTTCTCGCACCTCACAACTGACTGTGTAGCCATGGTGATTATAGAAGTCAGGTGGTCTGACCTCGTGCTGCTGGTTATGAGTTTGCTCAGACCTGCGTGTATGTTATTTAATATATAAAAGTCTGCCTGGCTATCTTCAGAGAACCAAATGCTGACTTGGAACTTTTTCCTGCTACTGAAGTTCACTTGAAATATATTTTTTCTTTCATGTAGTTGTAGTTAAAAGGTATTTTTGCAGGAAAATAAGTTTTTTGTATCAATGGAAGTTGTTATGTTCAATAAACAACCAGTGTATTATTGTTAATGTCATTTGTTCAGTTCAATTTTTAATTAATTTTTAACTAATTAGTGCTCATTAGTAGCACGTTGCGGATTAATAGAAGTTAAACAGACAGAAAGTCAGGAACACAAAGTTCAAATTATTATGAAAAGAACAGCAACTCACAAAACACTGCACTCATAATAACATTTGATGGCTCATATGTTAAAGGAGTGTTTATATCTGTTTGACTTCATCTTGGACAGAGGATAATAAATACCAGAGGGGAAGAGGGAGGAGTGCATCATGAAGTAGTTCATCTGAAGTAGTCCAACTGAACAGTTTTAGCCTTTTATAGTTTGTCTATTGCAGAATACCAATAAACTCACGTGCCTTGCTTTACACAGTATCTCTTTTTTAATGTTACAGCTCATGAACATGACGGTAATAATCCAAGTTCTTTTCTCTTTCCCTAATCTTAGTGTTCTTGTTACCATACCAAAGAAGGACAAAACTCCAGTAACACTTGTTGTATAGAGTATATCAACTTTATGCTTGTCCGCTTCATGAAGTTTGACGAAAGACAAGTGTTGCTATGTACTTTCTGTCTCCAAGGACCCTGGAAGTAATCTCTGCTTCTTAGCCATACCTTAACTTCACTGTCTTTACCACGAACATGCTAAACTAAACCTACCTTACTCATGCTGTTGTTGTATGAATGTTTTGTGTGTACGTATGTTCTACATCTCAACAACAAAAATCATTGGTAGCAAACATTTTCACATATATAGGTCTCAAGATCCACTGAGACCCTACACATCCATACTGTAGCCCACCCCCGCAGTTGTTTATGCTAATTTTGCCTGCTTAGACCTCTGCTCAGGACTGTGTGAGCTTGTTTGACATTTCACTCACTCTCCTGTTGCACATATTAAGTTGGAACAGCTGATACTTTTATGATTTTTATCATTCTCATTTATAAATTCGGTTTGATGATTTTGATCACGTAATTCTCAGTGTGGCAATTTCCAACTGAATAACTGTAGAAAGGTAGATTATGATTCTAATGGGGGAGAGGTTGGTTTTATGAAATTAATTATTTTCACTTCATCTGGGGAGCAACTGTGCAGCATAAGTGTGACAGGAATGTGTTAAAGGATATGTAACTGATAACTGAAATAGATTAAAGAAGGACAAGTGAGAAACGTTTTATTTTCAGGTGTTCAAGTGTTCATTTTAGGAGCAAGATCTTTTTAGGGAAATGGTAATAAAGTGTCAACTTTGAAAAAGTGAGAAGCTGAGACAGATTCAAATGAAGCCATTTTACAAAGTTTGGTAAATGGCAGTCATTAGTCTGTCATTAACACTCGCCCCCAATGATTGCTATCTGCATTGTGTTATCTTGGGAACTGTGACTGGCATGTGTTAATGTGTTGTGCATGTGTGTGTGTGTGTGTGCGTGTGTGTGTGTGTGTGTGCAAGTGCATGTTTGTGCACCTTTGTTCTGTGAACCGAAATTAGCGTCTCAATTTAGGAAGCGCCTCATCCCCGCTGAAAGTGATACTTGTCTCTACAGATACACCACTTTGTTCCTCTTGTTAATATCATGAATATTGATGTGTTACCTTGTTATGTCTCAGCCAGATTATAATGATGCCAAACAACACACAAAAACACAGGGACAAATCACTCTCAAACAATCATTACGACAATTTGAGGATCTCCCTATACAGAGCAATCCAGAAAGAGTTGGGTAGGAAGAAAAAAAAATACATCTGAAAGGCTGAAGAGAACATTGGTGTACAAAATAATGTGTAATAATTATACAAAAGGGAACATGGTGTGATGTTGAGTGAAAGAATGAGTAAGTGTAGGGTGTAGGCAGTGTGGGAAAGAGATGAGTGTCAAAAGAAAGTAGTGAGAGGAAGAAGTAGAGCTGCAGGATTGAGAATTGGAGAAGAGACAGACTGTCTTACATCTTGGATCTCATCTTTTGTAGGTCTGACCACCAGCTGTATTGGTTAAAGAATAACGCTGGCTTATAGCTTCTTCTTGCATTGGAATATGTAATAATTTGTCTCTTTCCTATTCTATCACTGGTAAATACTAGTCTTAGTATTTTTAGCTCCATCAGCAGTTGGATTTACGTAATTGGTGGTCAGCGTGTTCCTCTGCTTTATCCTCTCGGTTACACAAGCCTGACAGAGCTGGAGGATGGGAATAGCATAAAGCAGTGGTAATGGGCAGGAGACAGGGGTGCCTTAATATTACTTCAGGCCCTCGGGCTGTGACGTATTGGAGAAAAAACCCACGCATACACGGGGAGAACATGCAGACTCCACACAGTCAAACTCTACGAACAGTAAATAAAGTTCCTCCTCCTTATCAGAAGACAGAATATGAGACAATATTTCACAGTAGAAAAATGATAAGATCGAAAATCCCTCAAATATCACAAGAAAGGAACCAGTATAAAAAGAGCATATTGTCTTACCTTCAGAAGTGGCTTTTCAGTTCAGTTCATTGTGTCTCTAAAATCCACGGCCAACTGCTGATGTGTTCGCCTCATTGCACACAAACTCGCGAAATTGAATCACTTCTGCCACAGCGATCTCCTCCAACTTCATGTGATATTTTTTGTTGTCCTTTTCATTGCTTTTACTTTGACAGTGAAAACTTTGTGCTGCTGCTTGGTACCACACCGCCATGTTCAAAGTGTTCAAATGATGTAAATCTTGGTTTTACAAAGATGCCTGACCCCCACTTCATTGTGATTTTATATTCTCTTTATTTCTTTTTTAAACTAATGTCTCATGAGGTTCTTGGTCACCTATAACCAGAGCTTGAGCCTCAGTAACCCCATGATTTAAGGCACCATTGGTTCGAGAGGAAACCTACACACTTGAACTCTGCATCATTTTTACCACCATGCTGCATCACAGACAGAAAAAGAGAGAAGATTAAAAAAAGAAAGTGAGAAGGAAAGCACAGAAAATCCCACCAGATGGTCTAAAGGAAGACTCTGTGTGCATGTTTGTGTATTTTCCTGTCTTACCAGCTATCTAAAATTGTACACTGAGAATCTCCCAGCTACTTCCATTCCCCATATCTCCCCATCACTGCTAAAGGACTCCTTACTTGGCAGCTGTTGGTAAACCAGGGGAACTTTATCTATCTCTCTCCATCCCTTTGAGTCCAAAGGCGTAGGTTTGGTTTGAACTTTTTTTTTTTGTTTGTTTGGCGGCCAAAATAATTGTGTATGTGTACTCGCTCTCTGTCACACAAATACACACATAAAGAGCCATAAAGAGAGAAAAGGGATAGTTGGTATTAAATAGTAAATATTTATCCCACTACTTTCAAAGATAAATGTTTAAATTGATTATATAACTTTATTATTAACTAAACCCAACTGTTACCGAGACTTCGGTTCTTCTTTAAGAAGATGTCAGATGTCTTAAGTTGCTTTTCGGAGGAATAACATTATTTAATTAAACAGCATGTCTGAGCAACAGTTACAAATTACTGACACTTGACATTAA
This sequence comes from Scomber scombrus, assembly GCF_963691925.1. Lineage (NCBI taxonomy): Eukaryota > Metazoa > Chordata > Actinopteri > Scombriformes > Scombridae > Scomber > Scomber scombrus. The sequence goes on from NC_084971.1 coordinate 30,463,431, forward strand.
ATCTAATCACAAATGATCTTAGTTTTGTCCAGTGTGGTTGTTTTCAATTCTGTGAGGTTTGAGATGTTTATCAATCTTTATTTATATAGTGCCAAATCACAACAAAAGTAATCTCAAGGCAATTTACATATAGAGCAGGTTTAATTTAAATTCCCACATGAGTAAGCATTTTGGCAACAGTGGCAAGGAAAGAGTGTAAATGATAAACATGTCAGATCCTCCACTAGACTCCACAGACGAAGAAGTTTAGGGTTGCCAGATCATCAATTTGAGTATCCTTCATATCCAGCTTTTTCACTCTATATCATAATAGGGGAGTTTTTGGCAGAAAACACACAAACCTGGCAACTCTGCAGAGATTTTAATGTTATCACTATGCAGAGTTAAAGTGGCTAGATCAATAAAAACACTGGTAGGAACAATCTAGCAACATCATGATATTGGTAGTTTCATGTCCCTACCATCCATACCCAAATCTATACGCCCATGCTTCAGTCCTCTCCTCTGCTGCAGCTTATCTCCTTAATTCAATTTCCAGCAAGTGATGGACTGCCAAATGAAGTCACACTACGTTGATAGTCTCACCAAAACCATGGATCCCCCTTTTGTGTGTCAGAGTGTGTGTCTTGGACTCGTAGCGTCGCTCAAAGCATCTGGTGTGCAATCACGCTCAATGATTCAATATCTGAATGTCAAGCGAGTTGGATGCCATTTAAAACAAAGTGGCACCGTCTATTATGAAATTGATTGATGACACAAAATTAAACCAAATTACAGTCTCATTTCGGGAAGTCAGCTAACTGAGACCTTTTCAGCCAAGCAAGATTTTGAACAGATATCGGATGATGAACTGATGTTTTAATTTGGAAAAATGTGAATTATGTAAAACCAATATTCAGTGCACTCTCCCAAAACCCAAACACAGCATGCACATATGCACACACAACAGAGGGTTCCTAATATTTTATGTCAGTACCGGTTGCCACAGCAACAGGGCAGAACTTGTCTCCAGGAATCCTATGGCAGCTGTGCACTGGCCATCTGGGAGAGAAAGAGTGGGAGACACAGACAGAAAGAGAAAGAGAGAGAGAAAGAGAGAGAGAGAGACATTGTGGTCATAGATTTGGAGATGTAAAAAGTTGAGTGAGTCATGTTTTGTATCTCTAAAAACTTTAATCAAGCTTCTTGAAGATTTGTTACAGCCGGAAAAGCCAGTAAACAGTTTAAAACCAGATAGTAGGAGTTCCTCCTCAGTTCAAAGATCAGTTTCACAAACCGTGAATCATCAAACGGCAGCTGGTCTGTAGCTGAGCCATGGCTTTTGACCTCCTAAAAATGGGAAATGATATGCTTTTCTGTCAAGCATTTTATATTTTCTTCATATAATTAAGACACAACTTCCCACTGACCAAGAGAGAGAATGATAGGAGTAAATAACAGTGATTCACAGCCAAGTTTCTGTCCTGACAACATAACGCTAATTCAAAACGACAGTCCAAAGCAAGAATAAGCAAAGTCCAGCAAAGTAGTCAAGTTTATTTCTAAATACAAGTCGTGCTTGTTAGTCCACCGTGTATAAATAGAATAAATGCTGATAGGGGCTTCTCTGAGTTATGCAAATACTGGCCTGTGTGTATACGTGTGAGTATAAGAGGTCATAACCTGGCTGATTTCAAAGCTTATCAGAACCGCAGCTTGTGTGTGATCATATAGAAAACAGTGTTCACTTTATGTTCAACCCTTCTTTTATGTTTTATCAGATTATGCAGATGATGAAGTGTTTTGATGTTCTCTGTATTTTAATGAGATGGTGTAATGAGACTGGTATCGTCCACGTTATATTGACGGTAATTGTAAAGTTGCTCAAGAAGCTCCATAGTGAAACATCTGGATCAGTGGTTCCCAGTGGTTTAGTCTTGGTAGATGAGTTCAAGAACCCCTTCATCTCCCCGTTTTCTTGAATTTGATTTTAATCCAGATGTTATTAATGATATAAAAATGCATAGTTTTTGGGTTCTCCTTCAAAACAGTGACTCCAAAGCTGATGTTTAGGCCTGCAGCTTATGCCAAGTTGTCATTCACACTATTACCCTTTGGAGTGGCATTAGATGGTTGTTTCAGCTTATCTGCTCATTTAAACTCTCAGTGGCATCATGATATGGGGTGAGGTGTAGTGGGCTCGTCATAACTGGTAGTCAGTTGGTTAGTGAGTCGATAAATATGCTTAAAATCAGAATTTTATCAATTTAAAATCCTATTTGTGTGTTGATTTTTCCTATTGAACACAAATAAGTGTTTTTAAGTTGTATCATAAGTTCTACTTTTACAAATTGGCTGAGCTGATCCGCAATGTTTCCAAGAACTCCCAGCTGGGAATCACCCAAATAGATAGCTCATTCCATATGCAGCTGCTTAGTTAGTCTTCACTGTTACTTTTACTTGTTTCTCTCCTATGTAAGTTTTCAGAAGGTGAGGAAAAGAAGGGATTAATTCAGATGTAAGAGCCAGAACTCATCTCAGCAGTGGAAACAATTTATTTTAGCAGCTCAGAGTCAGCTTTAGCTAGACTAGATAGAGGCGGCCAATCATGTGAACGATATTACATTCTCATTTGTTAATATTAATTATACTAATGCTGCAGAATTACTGTAATGATTTATAGTTTAAAAGCTTCATATCACACCTTTAACCAAACATCAGTTAAAATCTAATCAAGGGTGAAGACAAATGACCGGAATTAGTGTTTGAGGCAGCGACGCCGATGAGCAACGAGAGATTCATAGAACAAGTAACAGCTTCTGTTGTCCTGTTGTTACCCTCATCCTGAAAATTATCCATATAACCTTTACCTTGTGTGTGTGTGTGTGTGTGTGTGTGTGTGTGTGTGTGTGTGTGTGTGTGTGTGTGTGTGTGTGTGTGCGTTTGTGCATGCATGTGTCTGTGGGTATTCTTCTGACCTGACAGCTTAGGGAAAAGAGGAGCTGACATGAGACGCTGTGGAGCATTACTGTGTGATATCCCATGACATTTACTGCTGTGCAATACACACACACACACACACACACACACACACACACACACACACACACACACACACACACACACACACACACACACACACGTACACACACTCCACCCTCCCTTTATCCAGTCAACTATACTGGATCGAAGAACCCCTGATGGAAAATTCCAGGAAAAAAAAAAGACCTGCCAGGCTCTGTGAACGTTATACAGTGATGGAGGAGAGGATGAGAGGGATGGAGAGAGTACAGTAAAAGATAGAAAGTAGACTGCGATCAATTGGAGGTGAGATAAATGTGTCTATAGGAAACAAAAAGAACAAAAAACTAAAGACTGAAGCAGTAAATGTTGTTAGGATAAAAGCCTGTGCAGTATATCAAACATGCTGACAGCAGCATAGCAAATGACATCAACTCTAAACTCTGAGGCAACAAGCTTTTGCTTTTAAAGGAAACAACTTCCCAGGTAAAGTTTCATGCTCAGCTTTTAGAGCAGAGAAAGGAAAGGGGGGGGGGGGGCACATTTCAGTAATTAAACCAGTTTATCAGTTTAAATGAATAATTCAACATTTTGGAATTTACTTTATTAGCTTTCTTCCTCAAAGTCAGATGAAAAATTGAAATTGAAAATGTATGTAGAGTCTGATATCAGCACTCAGTTCAGAGCTGAGGTGCCAATATAGTTCATTAAGCTGTAAAACTCTGAAGCTGATCTACACAACGTATCTGTCAGATTGAAACTGACATTGAAGGAACAGCAATTGTAATTTTTATTCTTTTATATGCTTTACTTATTACTTGATACTTAATTCACTGATATGTTAAAGGAGTGTTTATAATGTTTATTGTGTTTATAATAGTGTATCTGAATTTGAGGCACTGAATTCATCATTTATTAGTCTATAATTGACTTTATATCAAATCAAACACAAAAATGGGAGTTATTTTTTGTATTGGAACTACTTCTTGATATTTGGTTTTGTTTTGGTCCCTGTACAGAACAGCACATGCACAATACTACCAATACTGGCATGGTTATACTACTCCTGATTGTTGTTGGCCAAAAAATAGTCCCAGCCTGTAACTCTTATTTTTGTTTATTTACCAGTCAGACAGATAAGAGAAAACATGAGATCCTCATCTCACTCTTTCAGAAATATTTGCTTGACCTGTTCAAATCCATACTAAACAATCAGACAGCACCTGTAAACAATTAAGCATTAGTTTGTTGGTTTATCCTGGTTAGGGTTAGGGTTACGGTTAGGGTTCAGCCACTTGATCAGTAGTGGCTGAAGGAAGAGACACAAGCATTTCTTGTTTCCCTCTATAATTTTTCCAACTCTAGTTAAACATCCAAACTTCCTCCCAAGTCAACAGAATTTGATTCAATTCAGTGTTTTGTTAACTTTCCAGCAGCTGATCATCATAGTCACCAGAATACCTCTTTTTATGTAAAAACATAAACAGATATACTTTATTAGAGATACTGTATCACAGATTTATTAGCAGTTTACGACACTGACGACTTAAGACATGATGGAGTCTCACTTAAAAACACTGATACCAAAATAACCTCCTGGTGTCTCTCTCTCTCTCTTTGTGACTATTTACTTCATTTGATAGTTGATTGGTTGCCATGGAAACCGGAGGTCGTTTGCCTCCTGCGTGTCTCTTTGGAAACAATAAAAAAAAAAACCAGAGTGGGAAGGCGAGAGCGAGCGAGGCAGAGGGACATCGAGAAAAAGGGTTAGAAAGAGTGACGCCACGCAGTGAGGTATTAAGAATTCATTTAGCCCCCGCTGCCACACATTTTCAGCCTCCCAGCTCTCTCTAGCTCTGTCACGCTGTCGTGCTTTTTCGGCACATCCAAATCTTTCGGGTAATGTTTGGATTTTATTTGGCCTTTTTTAAATCTTGGATTTGTTTCCTGCCAGATCTGGGATGTAATTGAGTCAGTTTCTGGATTTCTGGCTCAAACTTTGTCAAAACCTGCAGGTGTGGACAATGAGTAGCCAGGGAAATCTTGGAGAGGCCAAAATGAATGTGAACTCTTCTCATGTTGAGCTGAGTTGATTTAATCAGTCAATCATCACACAATTAATCAACAGTTGTTCAAGTCTAGAGACTGTTTTAATTCATTTTAAGATTCATTTTTAGCTTTCAGAGCTTGCAATGGTCATTTTCCATCTCTTCACATTTGATGGACAATTGAAGTAACCCTAAAATGTTTAGCATCCATTAACAACTGACATCAAAGTGCATCTTTAAATCCCTTTATTTCCAACTAGGATTGGATTTTAATGGTGTGATGATATGTACTGTCTCATATTTGTATACATGAAGATGTTTATTGTAAGGGTTTTGTGTACCAACAACACTGTTAAAATGCTATTTTAGAAGCTTTTTTCACCATGCCAAGTCTAAAAAAATGTATTCAGGGCAACTGTAACTTGACACAAAAATGCTCTAATTCTTCATAAAGCAGAAATCACAAAGCTGTATCTGTCAAGCTGTATTTCAAACTATTATAACCGAGCTGCTCAGTGGCCTACAGCACAGTGTAATACTGAAGGTGTTCCAGGCAGCTTCCAGTAGTGAGTGACAGCTCCTGTTTGAATGTGAAGCAGAGCATGCTGAAAAACAGCAGCCTATTTGGCAATCACTACCTGACAAAAGAAAAAAAAAAGGAGGTTAAACAATTCTGGAGGTGAAACAGTTCTATAAAACAATTTCTGAGTTAATCTCTTTCGAACACGCTGTCTGTAATAGAGCTTTGTGCATTGAATTCTACCTCGTTCGCCATCCAGTTGCAGTGTTGATGTGCATGTTTCTCTGCGTGAAGGAGAGAGAGAGAGAGAGAGAAAAGAAGATACAGAGCCTCCTCCAAGGCACCTACACTAATTGACTCATTTTTTAGAAGCGGAGGGAGACAGACAGACACTTGTTAAAGGCAGCTCATGTATAGGCAACGAGCACGAGAAGCTAAACCGGTAAGCCGGAGATTCTGGCAACTCACAGAGGCTGTTTTTTAAAGAATGCATATGACAGTGAAAATAACCCCGAGATAATATAGCATTAGCCCAAAGGCTGTCATCATTACTTAGACTGGTGGAATAAGAAAGCGCTGACCTGCAGTTTTAGTCAGCCATGCTTTCCACATTAAAGTGTGCCTGGAAAGGCTATACGCTTTTTTAGATGGTGTGTTCCCAGGCGCTCGCCGTGAGCTCAGTGACACCTGCAGATGATATCTCCATCCTCATTAGGAAGGGCTAGCTACAGAGAATAGCTGAAGTGGCAAGAATGCATATGTGTGTGTGTGGTAACGTGCAGTATGTGCCTGCTTGTGGTACGATGATAACATTTAAATATCCCTATCAGTTGTAAGCGAACATGTAAAGTACATTATATTTTATTATACTTAAACCTTTGTGTCGTCCTCCCGGGTCAAATTGACCCCGTCTGTTTTGACTGTTCCTTCTATCCTCCCTTCCTTCCTTCTGTCTGTCCTTCCTCCCTCCCTCCTTCTCTCTTTCTTTCCTTCCTCTCTCTTTCCTCCCTTCCTTCTTTCCTTGGTCCATCCCCTTTCTTCCTTCTTTCTGTCCTTCCTTCCTCCCGTCCTTCTTTCCTCCCTCCTTCTCTCTTTCTTTCCTCCCTCCTTCCCTTCTTTCCTCCGTCCTTCCTGCCTTTCCTTCCTCCCTCCTTTCCTTCCTTCTTCCTTCCTTCCTCCCTCCTTTCCTTTCTTCCTCCTCCCTTCCTCCCTCCTTTCCTTCATTCTTCTTCCCTTCCTTCCTCCTTTCCTTCCTTTCCTTCCTTCTTCCTCCCTTCCTTCCTTGACTCGAACACAACAGGAGGGTTAAAAACATCATATACACTTAATATTCCACATTAAAGAAAACTCATCTCATCTTGGACAACATTTGATGAAATTTGAACAAACATAAACACATCAAAACAAATAATTTCAACCTTTATGTCATTATATTTTACGTTATCTTAAGCAGGGGAAGGGTTTAGTCATCTGTGGGGCACCTTTATGTTACTTCATGCACCTGCAAACCGTGTTGCTCTCGTGTCAAGAGGAACATGGAGCTGAGTGTTGAGGCACTTATTCTCAAAGGTTTCTCTTTGATCTACTGTATAGGTTGGATTGTACTTCAATTGTACGTCACTTTTGACGAAGCGCCTGCCAAAGAATACCTGCGATTTTATTGTAGGTTGTTTGTGCGGCTGTTATAGTACTCCCCAATTTGCTAAGTACTACTTAAATGGCATTATTCAGCACACTCCACTCTCCTGTTTTGGTTCAATCTCACCACTCTCATAGTGTATTTTTCAGTCATGGCAGGCAGCTGTTTCTTAGCTACCTGATGATGCAGTACTTTCTACTCAGCAGCAAACACAAACACAAACAAACAGCAGCTAAAGAGCCAGATATTTCCCTCAGGAGTTGGTCAAGACCAAAATTGGAGCTAAAAGAGAGTTAAAGATGTGAGCTTATATTTGCCAGCTGGCCAGAGACAAATTATGCTTCAATGTTGTTTTTGCTCCCTGCAGGTATTTCAGGCTAAAAAGCTACTGTTCAATTCCCATTTCTTATCAGTCATAGTTATAAATGTCAAATGAACAGCAGCAGGGAGTGTTGCTTCATTGGAAATAGCTTAACTGCGATCAAAAAACTTTATGTAAGCCCCAGATGTAATTTTAATGCTGTGTTTATTTCATAATTTATGGTTCTATCTCCTGCAAAGTAAAGCAAAAACAGTTTGATCGAATTTCATAGATTCTTGCCTCATTATCATATTGTATAATCTTATCTTCTTGAAACTAAAGCTTACCAAGACAGGGATTTTCTGCTTACAATTTGTGCCCATGCATTTTAGAATTTGGGTTATTTTGTTCTTCCATATTCAAATAATAATGTAAATGAACAATTTTAAGTGTGTTCAAGTGTGCATTCGTTTGTGCATGCATGTGCGTCATCGCTATATGCTTGCATGTGCTCTTAAGTTTGTATTAAATATCCAGAAACTGGGAGCTTTTACTTCTAAAAGCAAATATTTAAGGGTTTAACCCCATCTAAAAATGGATCCTACAGTGTATTAATGGTTGTGTTTGATGTGGGTTTGGCAGTACAGTCTTGGAGGTCGGACGAACATGTACGAGAAGACAAATCTTGCCCCTTAACCTTTTCTCTCGTGCCTACTTTACAGCTATTAGCTTGCAGCACATCTATATTAAACACGCCTCCCTGCAGCACTGAATATTTCTCTTTAAACGATCTCCATCAGTTGACACGCATTGATTTAATGTTTGATTTAATGTGAGACTTAATGCGTACAAGTGAGGGGAGTGTGTGTGTGTGTGTGTTAGCGTGTGAATGTGTGTGTGGGTGGGTGACTGCGAGCGTTTGTGTTTTTGAACATGTTGGTTGGTTTGCACGTGCTCATATCAGCTTGTGTGTGCTTTCCTGCCTGTTTGTGTGTGTGTGTGTGTGTGTGTGTGTGTGTGTGTGTGTGTGTGTGTGTGTTAATGAGTGGGTGTTTGTGTGTGCATGTGTTTGAGGCTCTGTCTCTGTGTTTATGTGTATGCATGTGTTTTTGCCCACTCACAGCCTATCTTTATCCACGCTGCGATATCTACAGTAGTCCATCTCTTTGTTTGAAGGTTGAGGCAGGGCCAAGAGAAACATGTTGAGCATTGAAATCTTTTCTGGGAATTCTTGTCCGTTCAAACTTGCGGTGTGGCACACTCAGAGAAGAACATGTTGCCCTTTTTTTTCCTGGCTCTTATTCCTCACTAAAGCTGCTCCCATACTGCAGGCTGTGTGTTGTAGTCTGCTGAGGGGAGCACTTCAGCATCCTGCGCTGTATAGCCTTAGGGAAGGATTGGACCTCCTGGGCTATTACAGCACATCCCCCCCCTTCACACGCTTGTTAGTCAAGCAGTGCACTCACTCCCTCAACACACAGAAAAATGCATATTGAATCACTCCGTCACACTCTGCTGCTTTGTTTCTGTCACCCTTCTCTAGTTTACAGCTTCGGTTTCGCCTGTTGTGCTTGCTCCGTTAACCTCTTCTCAAAGCGAGTGTTTATGCTGCGGTAGTCTCAAAACATTTGGCATCACATTTTGTTCTGGAGCGTTTTGGTCTTTGACTAATCGAAAGAACCAGGATCTTCCTCATAGGACCCACTGACGATGTAGGGATGCAATGCCTTGCTCAAGGGCAGTCTGACATTACAGTAGAATAATCCAAATCTAAATTGGTGGAGTTTTTTCAGAGCTTGTTTAGCTTTATTTATTTGGATTTCTTTGAGATGTATGTGTGTATGTCACAGGAATAACACAGTTAAAAGAAGACATGCCAATTTTATAGCGTGCAAATTGTAAACCACACACTCTATATGCATGTTTCATTGCTGCAGCACAAGATCTGTTGAAAATACCTGCAAAAGCCTGCACTCCAAAAGTCCATGAACATTTAGACACAAGTGGTTTAAGAAAAATCACGGCAGGCCCGAACTAAATCTAAGTGTAATAGTGTGACATTTCGTAACTGAATTGGACCCTGCAGGGTTCACCTTTTACTTCTCTAGTGCTGCTGCAATTTTACAGTAATGCTGACATAGAGGCTCCGTCTTCAACTTTTTTGAAACCCTTTGGTGTAAATGTTAGAGTATTGGTAAAGAAAAGACCTTTAGGAGTGATGTGGTACTGTGCAGTAGCAATAGAAAATGAACTGTAGAGTGTCACATTTAAACTTTATGGAGCTGCTTCAGTTAGATTTATTATAACACTAGTTGGGGGGTTTTTCAGAGCTCTCAGTTCATGTGAATACTGATTATTGAGAGACTTAAGAGAATGTAGTATATGACAGCTCAAACTACGCTTTTATTTTAAGCTCTAAGACTATGTACACATTTGTATTAGAATATATCAGAATGTAGTCAGTAGTTGTAGCACTAAAGCAGAATTGCAATCTTTAAATGGGTCTTTTTCAATCATTCTCAGCACTCTCTGTCAAACATTTTGGATTTAGCGACATGCAGTCAAACTCAGACCAATATATCCCTGTCTTTTACTGTAGCTCTGAGATTTAAAGTGTTTTTAACCTCTGGTTGTATTTTCCTCTGTGTCACTCTGTGTGGTATTTTCCTTAACCGACTGTTCTTCTACTTGGTTCGAACGTGTGAGTATGATGGTGATCCTATTGAACTGCGTGACCCTGGGGATGTACCAGCCCTGTGAGAACATCGACTGCTCCTCAGACCGATGCCAAATTCTACAGGTGAGGAAAGCACGCTCACACACACACACACACACACACACACATTGTCTCTCCCATGCCATTTGTGGTTGCTAATCTTTCATCAAATTTCTTGACAAATAATGAATCTGTTAATGGAAGATTTTGTACAAACCTTCATGGTCTGAAAATGGACTTTGATATCTTCTGACTTTTCACATGCTGATACAGATTCATCAAATAAATATCATCATGTCAACACTACCATTGTGAGCATGCTAAGTACCACGGTGTAATTAGCATATAGCTAAGGGGAGTCACTGTTTGAGCTTTTCCATTGATTGATGTATTTTCCCTGTATCCCAAATCCTCTTATTGTCTCTTACTTTTGTTTTACACTGTGTACACTGAAAGCATTTCAGCTGCATGTTTAATCAATCCAGCTGTCAACACATGCCGTCTAACTGCAACCTGAAGCATATTTTTAGGCTTCCCCCCTATCTTTCCATGTTTCACATGCATAATTACTGTGATTGTGTATTGTTCCAAAATGCGGGGGATCTACACTCAACACTGCACCTGAATGCCTGCAGTGAAGTCTGTCATTTGAGGTTCAAAGGAGAGATGCAAAAATTCAAGATGAAAGTAAGAAGTGATTTAAGAAAACACATATTTTAAATGAGGCCTCAGATGTTCCATCTCAAGCAGCATCATTTACCAATGATGTGATCACCTGCCGGTGGGCTTGACGTCCCTGAAGTATCTCATTGAACAGATAATGTGATGTACTGTCCAAACAATGATGGAACATACTGTAATTACCACACTAACACATTTATTTCTTCTTTTACTCTGACACCACCCACTGGGTAATATTTAGACTTCCAGTACTCAACTGCTAAGGATTCAAAACAAACTTAAGCCCTCACCTCTTATCTATATAACAATGTGGTTTTCTTTATAATGAACATCACAGCCTAAGAACTGCAAATATGGTTCAAGACTCTTGTTTTTCATCTTTCTGGAGCACTTTGTAACTATTTTGAAGTGCTCTATAAATACATTTTGTGCATATTTAATGAGGTTTTTCACACAGTATATACATACATGCATGGTGTAGGAATAACATTACGAACCTACAGGACAAACATACATTAACAAATCTGCTCTCAAGCACACTTTTTTATATATAACCTCCATGAGCACAGAGGCTACACTAAACTCTGAAAAGCACACAAACTGACGTACAAAACAAAATGTCCAAGAACACACTCACAAACTTGAACACGCTAATTCAGATATATTCATGCATGATGCACACACTACATGCCAACATATTCCTAGAAGAAAAGCAAACAAATGTGTTTCTAGGAAGTGCGCACCATGTGTACGTCTGTTCCCTCATACTCGTGCTGACAAACAATTTTTTTTAAAAACTCACAAATTCACAACATGCATATCTCCTCTCACCCTCTCTCCTTCTTCCTTTCCCTCCATCCTCGTCTCGCTCTCCCTCCCATGCTGCGGCCTGAAACTCCACGTGGTGACTCACTGCTAGCATGTGGTCTTTATGGTGGAGCGAGCATGACTCTCTCGCATACGGCACCTCAGCAGCTCGTCATCCGGCAAAAAAAAAAAAGAAAAGAAAAACAGAATCCTTTCCTACTTATGACAAAGGTGGCCTGTGTGGGTGTAACATCTGTGCGCGAGCGTGTGCACGTATGTCTCCAGTCTGTCAGTGTGAAACGCTTGTTGAATCACCACCGGCGTCCAGTTTTTTTCACATTCTCACACGAATACATACACAAGGCCCCACACCCATCATCCAACAGCCAACACGCACAGTAGATTGATTCAGCTCCCTTGGGGGGAGGTGGCTGGTGAGTTGGACCTAATAGAATTTCTCCTCCAAGTATCTATAGACCCTATTCAATATCAGCATGGATTTAGTGGGCTACAGCGCCGCAGTCAATACACCTACTCTCAGAAAATCCGTTGTTCAATAACATGAATTCAATGGTGCCTCACCAGCACAATCTATAAGCTCTAACAAATGTGGACTTTAAGACCTCTGGAAGCTTAGCTAGTTATTTAGTCAGCTATAATAGGGCTGGTGCACACATGAATAGTTGGTTAAAATGGGAAAAACACGATTTTAGTGACTAATTGAGTGCAGATATATAGAATTTTAAGCTTTATTTCCACTATTTTACATCTTATTTTGTATCCATAGGAGACATTAAAGAATAGTAATTTATGCAAGGGGCTTTTTTCAGTTCATGGATGTGTGTTGAAACATCTTCAAGACCAAACAGCAGCCTAATTTGCATTTGACTCATTCCTTTGAGCTATCCTGTAACCTGGATGGGTGAGAATCTTTATAGAAATCTCAGGTTGTTGTGTCAAAGGCTGCAGCGTTTTTTTGTTTTTTTTTATCTCACTGAATAAGAAATTTAAGAGAATCAATAACAAGGCCCTCAGAAACAGACGTGCTCATGCAAATGTCGTCCTTCATCACAGATTAGAAGCACAAACGCACGCTTGAGTTTGGATACAAATCCATCAAGGCTGATACACTCGTTACCTTAAGTGTCTTTTATAATAGCAGCATTGTTTGATCTGATTACTTACTAAGTTGGATTGAAAAAGAAAATTCTTTAAACGTGTGAAAGGTTTAGTACCTTCGGAGCTAAATGGTAGAAATAAGTAGTTTATCCTTTACGTAATAATATGTGTATACATGTATATTATAAGGGAAGTTAAACCTAAAATGGTATGTTTTCCCTTCAATTTCTTATATGAATAACTGATAGATAACTGTGAGATTTGTCTGAAAAAACTGATTTTTTTTTCAGCAATTACGACAAAATCTTTGCAATGACATTATATGCATTTCATAGTCCCACAATAAGTTATGATAATGTGATACTTTACTATATGTATCGTATTCTTTTCATTTTTAGTCCATTAGAATAGGTGGACATATATTGTCGTGAAAGATAATGTAGCAGAAATAGTTTGTATTTTACTATTAAGTCCAAGACCACCCCCTCTGTATTTGTATTTTGTGATGTAATGTAGGACGCATCCAAAATAAATCAAGCTTTAGAGCAGCAATGAATGATGATTGATGTGGACAGGGCAGCTTTTCAACCACTAATAGTTCTCCTCAGGTCAAACGTTTTTCATATCATCATTGCGTGTGGTCTTTTTTGTCTGGATAATTACCTTTCCACACCTGCAAAGAATTAATGAATGTGCATTTGGCTTTTTTATGGCTACATCTGGTATCAGCGTATACGCCGTCGGCCAATGTGTAATTGGAGATATTGCAGGACAGGAATGCCAACACCACTGAGATAATTTAGAGAAGGGTTTGCCATTACATAGTTTGTCCACTTGAGTGCACTGAAAAGTTTATTTTCCAAATGTGGTTTCCCTCTAAGTACAGATGACTATTAATAAATGTAATTATGATGCTTGTAAATATTGGTATCAGTATCAAAAATGTAGTATTAGCTATAAATATCCACGCATATACGTACAAACACACACCAAATGTGAAAATGATTCAATTCTAAGAACAAAAAAGAGATGAAAGAGTGATAAATATGGCATGTGGAGAGATGGATGAAGACAGAAGTATAGAGACAATGTGAGACATGAAAGAAAAAAAGAGAAGAAAACTGACAGAAAAAAGTGAAACAGATTGAGAGGTGTGAGAAAGAGAGCTGTGCAAATGTCAGAGAAGGAATTTTTGACATTTGGTCGAGTTTTCATCTCCTCTGGGTCAGTGAACTTTACAAAAGGTGGCATCGCGTCCATCTACTGCAGATTTGACAAAGGTCAAGGTTACAAACGTTGACCGATCCTGCACATTAGCAGGACATCTGGCATCTGTACGCTCCTCCAGGACTGCTGAGTTTGATGATTCTTTTCAGCAGCGAGCTAGTGGCAAAACAAAGATCCACATCAGTGCTTCGGATTCAGATGATGTTGCCTACAGTACCCACTGAAAATCAAATTACAGGCAACGCTGAGCGCATCAGTTCGTCTCTAATCCTCATGTATACACAAAAAGGACACCAGCTAATCTAAGCTTTTTGCTCACAACAGCAATAACATGCATTAGCAAGCTGAGATCTTTGATTTATTCGGATTTTTTTTTTCATTCTTCTTTTAATTAGATGCTTGATTAAAGCTGGGAGTGAGGTGGGGGATGTTGATGTTGGGCTTATCTCTGATTACTCCTCAAACAAATTATTTTCCATTACCCCACCGTTTAGGGCAAACCGCTCGACTGGGGAGAGGGGGGGGGGGGGGGGGGGGGGGGGGGGGGGCTGAGGGAAGGAGATGGAGTGCAATAGAGATTTAATAGAGAGAAGCAAGTTCAGAAAAAGAGAAATGGTAATGTGAAATTGTCAGGGAAAGAAAAGAGAAAGGAGGTAAATAAGATGGTTATTAACAGGAATGGGAGTAAGAGTTCAGAGGGAGGTTTTGGAAAAGGGGCAGAGATTGATAGACGACCGAGAGGGAGACAGGGCTCGGAAAGAAGGGGAGTTTGACTCTGGGTAATCTTAAGAACTAAGCCTTGTGAAGTATTCACCTGAGTCTTTGGAAAGTCTGCAGAAAATCTACAGATAGTGTGCTTGAGGCTCCTTTTGAACTCAGGACTTCAGACAGATGTTCTTAGTAAGTCTAGAAGATCCATCCATTGCTCACATCTTGGCTTGGCCCTAAATGCCCATTTGATAAAGATGAGTCAAGAAAACATAATATTTCCCCCCCCTATGCCTCTGTGGGCTTTTCACAGCAGGCAGGATTGGCATCATGTTATCCAAATGTTGGTCCTGTCATCAGCATGTTGCTACAGATTCATAGCACCAGGTGGTGTTTTCACACTTGCTGATGTTGTCCAGTCACAACCCATTAATTTCATAGTGTTCAAGATTTATTAGACAGGATGCCTGAATGATTTTATGTGCTATTTTCTGTAAAACTCAAGAATTATTGAACCTTCATGGAACCTTCACAAACAATCGCACAATGTTTATAGTCTTAAATCACACATTTTATTCCAGTGATCCCTAATATTTTTCCATATGACACATATGTCGTTTAATCCCACTGGCAACAACAGTTGCCGCACTTTTTTTTTTACTTCTGGAATCTCTTGAAGTGTTGGTTTGACTTTGGGTAGCTAATTTAAGTTTTAAAATCAAATAATAGGTTGTCTACTATAAATTATATCAATATCATGTAACTAGTGTGAATGGTCACATGACCAGGCCTCTTTACTTCCTGCCTGCACCTCCGGAAGGAGATGTCTGCCTCAAACTTTTACAAGAGGAAGTAAGTAAAATACCTGAATTTACAGATATAACTAAAATATTTTCAACATGCATCTTTTAAATATGTGCACTGCGATAAGGAATTGCAACAAGGCATCAGTCGGTTTAAATGGACTTCCATTGCTGATGTCTACTAGTGTGGATATATGTGTAAAATATAAGTATGAAGCAAAAGGTATCAAGTGATGCAAATCTTTCAGTTTTATCTGCTGAGCTTTAGATATCTATCTCTGATATCACGGAGCTGTGTGGAGTTTGAAGTGGATACCGACGTGAAAAATGACATTTTCTGCCTTTTTCATGTCTGACACCTTTTCTCTTGTCTTTCGTTTTGTCTTTTCTGTCAGGCCTTTGATGCATTCATCTACTTCTTCTTCGCTACGGAGATGGTTATAAAGATGGTCGCTCTGGGAATCTTCGGTCGACGCAGTTACCTCGGGGACACGTGGAACCGGCTGGATTTCTTTATCGTCATGGCAGGGTGAGGACCCGATCTCTTTGCTTTATCCCTTTTTGTACGTCAGGGGAAATGACAAGTCTTGCAAAGATAAATGAGTAACAGCACAAAATGAAAACAATTCATAGCACAGATGAAAGCGTGATGGTAAACACCCGAGTGATGTATTTTTCTTTTTATAAGTCTACCGTAAGTGTTTTAAATATGTATGTTAAAACTACAGCTTCTAAATACAGCACGTTTGAATTATTTGAAAGTTCACATTTTTTAAATTTGATTTATCTTGAGTCTATTTAAAGACCAGCCTCCAAATCCCTTTTCTTAGGCTCGGCTTTGTCTTTTTGACAGTTCATGATCCATTGCGCTGCACCATGCAGGGCTGATCATGTCTGTGTTAAATATGTAACATGACATTAAAT
Organism: Scomber scombrus; assembly: GCF_963691925.1. NCBI lineage: Eukaryota > Metazoa > Chordata > Actinopteri > Scombriformes > Scombridae > Scomber > Scomber scombrus. Next base: position 30,479,924 of record NC_084971.1, read on the forward strand.
ATTAACATGGTGATAGTGATTGGCTTACACCTGGGACACGATTGACAAATAACACAACGATAATTTAATTCAGTTGAGATAATCACTGTGATGTAATTTTATGAATCAGGTGAAATTACCCTGCCATCAATTTTGCATGGGGTCATGCTGTTACTGCTGACATGATGAATATGAGCCAATACCTTTAGCTGGTGAAGTAACCAGTTAAAAAGGACATAATGTGGATATTTCCAGGCCTACATTTATATTCTGGGACTCTACTGGAATATATTTGCATGATTTACAGTTAAGTAACTCCTTAATTGTCATATACTGGATCTTTATGCAGCCCCTCAGTTCAGCCTCTGTTTAAAACAGGCCGTTTTAGCCCCTGTTTCTTTAACGGCCCCCTCATGATGAGCTCAACCTGTCCTGATTGGTTAGCTACCATCTTGGCCGACTTCCAGCAGCTCAAAAACAAACTAAAGTTGTAGGATATCACTTTACTCATTTGTTTTTCTCATTCTTTCCTCAAAATGGAAACTTCTCAAACACATCTGTACATATTCAAGCTTGAAATATGCAAAAAGACAACGTTAACAACCCTTAAAACAACCCTTTCAGCAAAGACGACAGATAGACAGCTGTTTTTGAGCAAGCGTGAACAATCTGATGTCATGAGAACATTTTTTACATATGTTCACCTCAAGTTTTAGACATTTGACCATGTTCAACACAGACATATGACATCATAATAGTATGAACATAACAGAAAAATCACAAAAACATGATAGTTTCCTTTTTAAACTGGCTGATATTACTCTTTGAATATTTGTCATTTTTGCTACAAAATAAGTACATTTTCAGATTCTACTGAACCTTCAATCACCAATCATGGTTTACCAATGACAAGAGCAGGGTTAAGTTTCTTCAAGTTTCAGCCTAACCATTTTCAGTTTCTATATCACATAGCGATGTTACACCTGCTATGTGATTTTGTGCATTCATGCCAACTCATAATTAATCATTTACAGGTGGCTGCAACAGGTGCTCTGAAGAAGATAGTAAAAGAGTGGGCTTTTCTGTGTTATTCAGAGCACCTGGTAATGGCCACCTGTTGCAGTCTGCGTCGATAGCAGTGCATTGCACATATTTTATTCCTTTTAGACATCTTCTTTTCTCACTTGTGTGAATGTGCGGCTGTCTTAAAATCATTTGAAGTACTGTCTATTAATCAGGACTGAAGCTGAAATTGTCTCTAAATAGAAGTCAGCAGTTCAAAGTGCTCAAATATTTATAAATTGAAGTCTGTGAATAAACAATATCAGCCATTTGTTGAAGTGCCTGAAAGCTTCTATGCTTATGTATGATTTCTAGTGGCCATAATTTATGATTCTTGTCTGTTAGGAACAAAGGTGGAAGTATGTTGATGTTGCAAAACCTTGTACTTGTAAGGAGGAGACTGAGGTGGAGGGATGGATAAAAAAAAAATGTGTTTTTCATGCAGCAGAAAGTTGTTATCATACTGATCCCCACAATGTTGGTCCTCTTTTTCTTTTCATCATCATTTTTTAACCTCAATCATAATTTTCCCCAAAGCTTATGAAAGTCATGTTTGTGCCCAACGTTAACCAAACCTCAAACACAGTGGTGGCAGATCAGAAAACAGACATCCAAATTAGAGTTAGGGTTAGGGTTAGGGTTAGGGTTAGGGTTAGGGTTAGGGTTGTTTGAAAGGAAAGCCCCGAAAAATGATGGTGTCCTGCTTATAGGGGCTTCGGATCAGAAAATATTCATATGGGCCATTTTTGAAGGTGGTAACAAGCAACAAATGTATCCTTCTGTACAGATTTGGAAACAGATAAAGACAGATCAGGTCTCAGAAGCTCACCTTCCTTAACAAGACGGTGAACACCTGAATCTTCATGGACTAGAATGAGCTGAACAAAATCTATAACTTCAAGTGATAGATGATTAAACTTGGGTATAAATTCTTCTTCTTTCTCCACACACAAAATCCTACAGGTGGTTTCTTATTACCACAGAACAGCAAGAAAATACAGATTACAGATTGCAAATTTCACATCAGCTGACAGCACTTGACAAGGTCTCAGAAAAGTCGACTGTTACATTTCATTTTTCCTGCTGCAGCACTTTATTTTAATGAAACACATCATTCCTTTTAAAATATGCATCATTACCACTTGTTGCCGAAATTGAAACCAGAGCTGTGCAGTGCCTGAATAAGCACAGACCTTATTTGTAGGCGTTCAACTTAAGTAATTTTATGAGGTACAAGAAAATAGAGATCGTGACTGAATAAGGAAGATGACAAAAAAAAAAAAAAAGGTCTGGCAAGAAGCATGCATTTCTAAAGCTGGGGCACATTATCTCTTGGCACATAAGAATTAAAGCAATTAACATGATTTGATGACTCAAAACACTCAAGTCGTATTTTATCATTTTATTCCCCTTGAGTTTTTTTTTTTGTTTTTTTTTAAAGAAATAATTGACATGCAGAGAAAAACACCCCAAATTCACACCACCAGGTTGTGTTTAAAGGCAGTCTGGTGATGCTGTGTAAATGTCTCACACATGCATCTCCTGCTGGCTGGAGCTTTTTTAATGATAAAGAGACATTTGCCATCATGTTGGGGACTTTCCCAATATCATAACTGGCTTTAAAGTACCAGAGCCACATAAGAGATTGCACAGTTGTAAGTGATACGTCTAATTTGGGCTGCGCGAATATCAGATTGAAACAAAATTGTGATATTCAATTAGGTTTCAATACTATCTAATTTTTATGTGCCAACAATTCTATCACATTTAAATTAGGAGGAAGAGCTGCTGCATCAAAACAAATACTCCTGTTTCAACAAATGACAGGTTTACGTTCCTCCATGTGACAAACCAGGCGCAGTAAGAATGAGACAGGACATTGATGTAAACGTTTGGTGACAGAAAAAAGCGTCTTAAGAACAACAAAAATGTGTCAGTGTCAGCTTCTAAAGCACACGCTCACCTACTGAACATCACATGTGAACAAAATGATTTGCATAACAATGGATCACACATTATGAAAGCCGTCTCCCTTCACAAATGGACAAAGCCTTTTGTGTTTTAGGGCTACTGGCTACAGGTGAGCAATACATTATTCCGATTTTTCCCTTTTTTATAACACACAAAGGATTCCTTTTTTTTCAGAAGTGTTGTAAAGAGTAGAAACTAGACTGTTACATGCAGTTGCATACAGGCAATCAGACCAGCAGCTCATATAGTATGCATTGGCTGCATGAAGACATTGTGGATTGCATTAGATACTTTATTTCTAACCATATGGGAGTCTGGAATCTATATGTTTGTTTTTTGCAATGTGTCTAAGAAGTGTCATGGCTCTGGCAATTGCTAAAGACAAATGTACGCACTGTGAACACGATTTTTTAAATGTTCTAAGATAGTGCCCATAAACCTAAACCACACTACAAGATATAAGCACATCTCTTTTCTCGCCTTACATTTTCTCTTCCCACAGTGCCGTCAACATTTTAGAAGCTCAGTCTTTAGCTGATTTTCTCAAGAGATCATTGGAGAAGTATCTTCATTTCCTTTTAGATTTAAATAATTGTTTTACTTATTGGGTCAAAAGAGCATGTTCTGCACACATCTATATATATTTTTTACATCTTTCTCAGATTAATTATTGTTTTTTTCTTTATGCCCCCGTAGTTTAAAAAAACAACATATTTTACTGAAGTTGCAATTTTCCATCTTACATATTTCCCCTGCCTCTTTGTTTCCTCTCTCTTCATTCTCCTCCTCCTCTTTTCCCCTCGAGGCAAGATGGACATTTCTCATTTACTTTTCCTGCCTTGGTTTCCTTGGATATTCTATAAATTTCAACAACAGCACACTGCTCTAGCCTTCAGGCTCGAGGAGACACTTCCACTATCTCTCCTTCTTGTAATGTTTTATCTGGTCTTTTTTCTTCCACTCTGATCCAACAATTTCAACTCATATGTCTTTCCTCACCCTCCCTCTCCTCCCTCTCTTTCCTTCAGTCACCATAGTTTAAGCAGCAGTTACAGAGTTCTGCTGCTTCGTCTCTGCACGCCAAACCCCAATGCTCAGAGCGTACATGGAAGACAGATACCGCCACCACCGCCACCAATTACTCCACAGTCCAACATCCACCACATGCAGCGCGTGTAGCGGCAAGGAGGGGGGTATGATAAAACGTCGCACCCCTGGGAACTAGTGTGCTGCAAACACAAACAGTAGGCAAGCTGCAGGAAAGGGATTAGGATCAGCATGAGTTCCACACCAGGCTCAGCTTAGCTTCGCTGTACTGCTGAAGCAGACGACTCCTGCACACAGTTAGTTTGTATGGAACAAAGTGTGAGCGTCGTGTGTGTGTGTGTCTGTACTGATGTGGAGTAGGCAGGTTTCCAAGTCAGCTTTTTGAGTAAGATCCCCCCCCTAGCTATGACCTCCTGCTGAGTGTGTATTCCCTGGGCATCTTTGATTGTGATAAACAGAATTCCAGCTGAAATCCATTGTGTCTTGTGCTTTATGACTCAAATGAACATTTGCATTTCATTTGTTTGGGTGTTAATGAGTTAGCTAGATAGTTGCCATGTCCACTGGTAAGCAACGTCATGCTTTTTTTGTTGAGAACTTTGAAATGTACAGTCATAGGTTATATTCTTTAACACATATTTTCTTGCTAATTACATTTTAGAGAACATCAGATGAAATCCAAGCCACAGTACCTGCTGTCCAAAAGCTCTACCCACCTTTACTAAAGCACACTAAGTGGTAGTATTGTGTCATAAAATATTTAAAAAAAACAATTCCCGATCATTTTCTAATATTCAGATATTTAACCTCTGTTAAAGTTCTGAATTGACCCCATCTGTTTTGACTGTTCCTTCTTTTCTCCCTTCCTTCCTTCCTTCCTTCTTTCCTCTGTCCTTCTTCCATTCCTTCCTCCATTCCTCTTTTTACTTTCTCCCTCCCTCCCTCCTTCCTTCTTTCATCCCTCCCTCCTACCTTCCTTCCTTCTTTCCTCTGTCCTTCTTCCCTTCCTTCCTCCATTCCTCTTTTTTCTTTCTCCCTCCCTCCCTCCTTCCTTCTTTCATCTCTCCCTCCTACCTTCCTTCCTTCTTTCCTCCGCCCTTCCCTCCTTCCTTCCTACATCCTTTCCTTCCTTCTTCCTCCCTTCCTTCCTCCCTCCTTTCCTTCCTTCTTCCTCCCTTCCTTCCTTCCTTCTTTCTCCCTTCCTTCCTTGACTCGAGGACAACAGGAGGGTTAAAGCGTGTTGCTAAATGTAGATATGAAGTATTAAGTGTATTTTGATACACTGTTCAACTGGTTTGATGCATGATGTATTTGCAAACCATCAGGATACAGCTGTCATTGAGATTTATTAACATTTTAATTTGAAACACCACTGGGGAAACCCATAATATTCAATGAGAACTATGAGTCTATAGTACATTAATCTTTTCACATTGAACCACATTAAACACATTTCCTCATTGGTCCTCAGTCGTTCCCCTTAGGTTTCTCACAGCTAAGAGAGCGATGGCAGCCCTATTATGCACGATGAAACCAGCGCCATAGGATATCTGTCTCTCCATATTCAGATCTTTTGTGTGGTGATTATATTTACAGCTGCCCTTGGCTCTTGGTTTCAGTAATAACATTACTTCCAATGAGTGACGCTGATCCTAATTTGTTGGAGCACTGCGCCACTGTTCTCGCCCACAGTGGAGTGGACAGGGAGGGATTGAGATAGAGAGAAAGAGAAAGAGAGAGAGAAAAAGGCAGAGAAGCAAAAAAAGGTGTTAGAATTGTAGTGGTTAGTCTTTTTTCTGTGTTTAGTCTTCTACTGTTGGCACCTGGCATTATTCAGCATTAGGACTTTTGTTAAGAGGCATGAGGAGACTCGAGGTTTATGCCTACCATACACTGGAAGACTTTGAAAAGACTTAAAATACTAAATTGTGACACCCTCTCACATAAAATAATTTTATAAAGACTGGAGATCTTGCAGGGTCACTAAGACTAAAACTAGATCCCTTTTGAGATCATTATCCATCATCCTCCTGGTGGAAATGTACAAGTTTGTTCTGAAAAAACAGCCAAAAAGAAAATGAGAAGACTCTGCAGAATGCGGAGATGATCCTAGTTAAGATAACAGGGACAGAAAAGATGCGGCACCTCTGAGTCGCTGCCATTTTTACTATATCTACCCAGCTTGCTGCTTCCTGTTTGGTGCTAAAGAGAGAGCGCCTACTGGTTGTTGATAACGTTCACGTCATTTGAAGACATTAAAAAAAAGACTGACTTAAAACAGCTTGGACTCAGTTTCATGACTTACACCAAACTCAAACAACCACAACTCTGGCAAAATTCTCAAGATTTTAAGCCGACATTGGAAATTTGTCCGTGGCAATGAAATCGCTTGAAAAGTTGTTCGGTGTGAAGCAGGCATTAGTCACAGAAACATATTTTGGAAGTGAAAAATACCACCTTGTGAGTTTTCAGTCAAATGTGAATATAAATGCACATATTTGGGCTTAAAACATGTAGTGAATTAAATTTTTTAATGAATTTGCACATTTTTTTCATCATTTCGAATTAGCACACACTTCACATTTTTCACTCTCTTGTCTTTACGCTTTAACTGGCTTTCAGTCTTTAACAAACAGTAGTCAGAGCTGTTTTGGCTTCGATCATTATAGCTCAACAACCAATTTCATTTCTTTCCCCTCAGAGTTGCTCTGCTTCGGAAATGTTTGCATAATTGAAACTGGAATCTGCCCCTCGTGATCCTTGTGTACATAAGGCTTGTGTGTGCATACTGTATATTTAAACGTGTGCGCGTATTCTTTTGTACGAGTCTGTCATCTGGGGTAGCGCTCGAGAGGCTATCTGCGAGCGCAGGCCCAGCTTTACACCTCCTCTCTCAGGATCTATTCATTCTCTCAACTCCTCCTCTCTCCCTTCACACTCTCTATCTGTCTCCAACACTCTGCAGAGGGAGCAGGAGAGGAGGTGAAGACATGCTGATGTGTTGAGAGCACATGGATGAAAAATATGAGCAATATATCTGAGAAAGAAGGGACATCAAAGCATATTACAGGAGAAATGTCAGGGCTCATAAATTTACACATTTCACACACTAAATGCATTCTTATCAAACCTATTGTAAGAATAACAACCAGGAGTGTGGATGTTGCTCAGGCTGTTGCTCACTTTCTTCAATCTTCCTCATAGCATCACCACCGCTGCTCAATGGGCAATCCGAGGCACCATATTGGCTGCTTTAATGCTGCTGTTGTAACAGTTAGATGCTGGTTGCATGATTGGTTCCTGATGGGTGATGCTGCACAGAAGTTTAGCTGCTTACAGATTCACCATAGTGGGGGATAATCTTGTGTATCACTGATAATTTCATCCTCGCCAGGCTGGAAAGGTGCATGAAACAGCTTTTAGCTCATGAAAGGTACCTTTACACAGTGTGGTGGTGCATGTTTATTGCGTGTCAAACTGTGCGAGACAGGTCAAATGAAATATTTCTCATATTCTGTGTTAGACTGTAAAATATGCATGGTGAATAGTAGCGGTGGGATGTAAAAAAAAAAAAAAAAGGGGGAAAAAAGCATGCAAAAGCAGTGGCACATCATCAGCTCGCATCATCCATACACACAAACTTCTTTTTCATTTTGTATTCATCATGTTGTGTGTGCATGTCTTTGTTCTCCCCTAAACCTTATTAAAAATGGCACTTGCAAAATGCCATGAAGACCAGTGTATCATTTCATGTTATACTCTGATTGGTTTGTAGATGCAGGTATACAAACCTTAAATGTGACAGTCCAGTGATCCAAGATTTTACCACGTTTCTCTCACAACTTCCATCTCAAAAAGCCTAAAATCTCACAGTATAAAGACGGCAGCCTCACATTTTAGTTTCCATGATAAATAAATAAATAATGAATTACTCTGCAGAGGACAGCTCAGATTATATTGTGGTGCTGTTGATCGAACATAAGAAAAATAAAATATGTGAGAAAATTCTGGTGAAGAGCTGTTGATTCTGCTGAGCCAGTTTGTCCTTTTAACTAATTAAATTATATATACTCTATATGTATAACTTAAGTGGCACTCAAAATTAAGAACACAAGGTTCATAACTGCTAATGCTTCTTCTTCTGTGACTAGTTTTGCAGTAGGTCTTACTAAACATAAAATGATTAGTTAGTTTTTCACTTCCTCCATCATCAGTCATTGTCAGAAATTCTAAAAAAGTACCACTCAATGTAACATTGAGTCCTATGGAGGATATCATCACTTGCATTCAAATGGGTTAGGGTTAGTATTCGATTTCCTAAAATCAATATGGTTATTTGGTTCGTCGATATTTATATGTAAACAGTGAAACAAGCAATCTGAATGATGGAAATGTCTTGTCTCGTCTTGAGAAGGGATTTTGACACTTATGTCAGTCAGTCTTTACACTCATGTCATATTGATGAATCCATACCTGTGCCTCAACAAATGTGTTTGTCTTTGTGAGTCACTGTGTTTGTATTTGATTCTTTTTTTTCTTTCTTTTTTG